>NC_092589.1:70535000-70835000 GCF_047663525.1 Anas platyrhynchos
TAAATGTAAATAGCCTAGAAGATATTTAGCTTTCATGTGCAGTCTTATCTTAAGCTGCTTGTGAAGCATGAAGACATCCTGCAAAAGTTAACAGATGTGTTTTGCTATTCCAGTCACAAAGCAGTGTGACACAGTGTCATACAGAGGCTGACATGCCTGTGTTGTACTTTGTTGTGCTGCAGTAGAGTTGAATTGATTCACAAAGATCTGAAAGGACTGATGTATGCACAGAGCCGGTCATCAGCTGGTGTATGGATGAGGGTAGAAGCAGAGAAGAGCCATGCTATCTGGTGGATGTGCTAAGATCTATGTGCCTTTCACCCTGTCTTCCACTCCAGTTCATTTCAGTTGTTTCAGTAAAGATAACTTAAGTTTGGGAAACCAGGAACTCAGCACTCATGAAAGTTGCTGATATGGAATCTGCGGGCTTGTATGTGTTTGGGGAATTTGTTCACTTTTTTTTTCTTTTTTTCTGAATCTTTGTAGCATGGCTGCTTCTGACAAGGATACCCTCAGAGAGTGTTCTCATCGTATCAGCTCATAGAACAAGCAGTGGCTGAGCATGTCTCATTGTGGGTCCCAAGATTCTCATTTTCCTGTCATAAAGATCAGAGGTGTGGACAAGAGTTCACTGAGGCTTTCTTGCTTCACAACAATAATATAAAAAGGGTGCGGGTGAATCTGCTGCATGTATAGACATGATCCTGACGTGGGATTAGGTTGTTGTGATATTCAGATACAGAGATTTAAAAACACAACTTTTATTACAAATATAGCCCTTTGTAAAGGAGTTAACAAGAAGACCATAGTATTAAAGGAAAAAAAAAAAAAAAAAGAGATGAAAAAATAGAAATAGACTGGGATGATCTAACACTGCCTGTACACATGTTGAGAAGTACAATATTAGCACTTCATGTCTGTTACTGCCTTTCTGTAGCTTTTTGTCTTTTTCTGTGGGCCTGATTTTCATTAAGGGATACTTGGAAATCCCTCATGGCCACTGCATGATAGGCACTTCAGCAGGCATTGTTCTGATATTATTTTCAGTTTGTTCTCAAACTCTGCTGTTCCTTTTAGTTTAATTTTTTAAAACTTAAATGAATTAAGTGTACAATACACAGCTTGTTGTTGATGTTGCTGCTGTTGTTCCCCCATAAAAGCTGAACACCATCCTTTCAGCCTGCAATGGGCTATTGTATTGTGAAGATTCTTATTTTGGTCTTCCACTCAACCTAAAACAAAAACAAACAAAATCTACAAGTATGGGTTGAATATAATTGGATATGGCTAAAAATGCTTGAGACAGTGATATTTCTGATAAGACAATCTTTAACATGCAAATTGGGTCACTACATTTGTCTCATCTTTGGTCTAGCCTTATTTTTTTAGATGTTAATAACTTGGAGGCTTTGCCATTCTCTCACTCACCAGTCAGATGTATTGTTATTTACCTTCTCTTTAAAATTCTATTACCTATGTGTATACTGACTGTTGTTGCTGAGCTCACAGAAGTGCATTGAAAACTGTGCTTCAGCTCTTTTTTTCCTTGCTATGCATATTAGGTTTGTGTTTAGCAATTACATTGCTGTGAAACCAAGAAAGCCAGTTTATGATTTTAAGTGACCTGGCTCTGCAAATTTATATTTAAAAAACATTGGTGAAACTCTTATACTCTCAGTCCACAGAGCTTTAATTTAATTTAATTTAATTTAATTTAATTTTACTTGTTATTTTATTTTATTTTATTTTATTTTATTTTATTTTATTTTATTTTATTTTATTTTATTTTATTTTATTCTATTTTATTCTTAATTTTTCCCTGCAATTTCAGTGCATCCAGCCTTCTTCACTTCCCCTGGAGTGCTTTCTGTTAAGTGGAATTTTGTGATTGGTTTCAAAGCTTCGCTCCTGCAAATGTCTTGCACTGTGGTCTCCTATCAGACTTCCACTTTCAGATTTCTCCCTTCTGAAATAATATCTATAATAAAGCTGTCAATTTGAAAAGAAACTTCATGCTAATTGCTCACAGTTTTATAAATGCGAGAAAGTAAGCATAGTCCTGTTTACAAGAGTTTATGAGTTGATCAGAGTCATACAGTGCATGCACGTTCTCACATAAGTTTCATTCTATCTACAAAACCATCTCCAGAAGAATACTATTCCATAGAGAGACCAGGAATGAATTAATTAAATAAATATTTTTAAAATTTCTTTACATTACAATTGTCTTCCCAGTGTTACTGTAGATTTATATGCAAGCTAAATACAAAGAAGAATATATCCAGAAGCAGTGGCCAAATAAAGTCCAATAATGTAGTTCAGCCCATGAAAATGTTAGAACATTAAGCCTACTTTTTAAGGAAATAGCATTTAATTTTAGTCTGATTATCAATACATACAACAGAAATAGACATGAAAAATGTGAAAAGGTTTGTTTGTTTGTTTGTTTGTTGAGACAGAAAGAAGGGGCTGCAGTAGAATTATTTTTTTTTAGTAATTAGTAAAAAAAATTAGTAATTTTCAAAGACTGTCTTCTTTTTAATGTATTATTTTTCTCCTATGACTCTGTCTGTAAGTGTTTCTTAAAGAAATGAATACAGCCAGAGGGATATGAAAAATAGGTATAATGAAACCCCAAGCCACTTGTAAAATAATGCTCCTGTGCAGAATGTTCCTTAAGCAGAACATACATCGGGGTAGCATAAAAAGTTTATTAGCTTTTGCAATGAGTTACATAATTCACCGATTGCTTCATCATGATCTCAAAGGAAAATAAATAAATAAATAGAAATAACTAAACTGACTTCCCCCTCCAAAGACCGTCTGAAGCTCATAAGGACAAATGTGTTACCTTATTTCCCAATATGCACTTATATGCACACCTAGGGGAAAACAAAAACAAACAAACAAACAAACAAACAAACAAACAAAAAACAACTAATTAACACTGATAAATAACTGTAACAGTTATTGAGGAAATACATCTGTTAAGGGATGACTGCCATTTCGCTAACGCATCTTTTATTTATTTATTTTTCTCACATGTGTTCATGCTTGTTAAGGACAAACACAGCCAGAACATCAAAATTTGCCAAAAAATTACAGATCCTTTCAGAAGTGTTTTGTCCTCAAGCAGGGAACTTTCCAACTTTACTTACAAAACAGAATGCCTTCAAAATTATTTCCATTGCTGTTTTTAAACATATTAGGATACCTGGCGTATTACACAGAGAATTTTCAGAATATTATACGGCCTGAAATGTTGGAATGCTAACTATAATATTAAAATTTTCATTAAATCCTGTAATAAATCCTGTAATGATTTAACAAACATTTGCAAAGACATAATACAACTTCCTGAGTGAAACAGAAATATTTTAAAGTCCAATAGTAATCCATCAGTAATACAGAAAAGAACATACCGGAAAGTACATCTACTATATCCCATTTACGTTCTTGAAGAGTTCGAGGTTGTTTGGTGACAGACCAAGCTACAGAATTGATTAAATATATTTGGTAGTATATCTTACATAGCAGCCAGTTTTTGTTTAAAAAATCAGTTAGGAATAACTGCTACCCACAATAAGAATAACTTGCTGACTTCCGATTTAGAAGTATCATGAAGTTTCAATACCAGCAACAAATAAGTGTTTGCCTCCAGGAATGTGTATTTGGAAGAGTTTTTAGCTTCTGTAAACAACGAATGTCAGATCCCACAGTAACATCTGCACCTCTCCAGGTTTCCCCCAAAACCACTCACAGCTAGAGGCTGGGAACCAAATAAATATGTGTAGCGGATAAAGAAAGACATGGATTACCTAGAAGTTCTGCAAAATTATCTTTGTCTGTTTCAAGAAACTCATCCCTTTCTTACACAGAGTCTTTGCACGCTGTATTGAGTTTGTGTGGCAAGGTTTTGGTAGTGGAGGGCTGCAGAGGTGGCCTCTGTGAGAAAAATCCGGAAGCTGCCACATGTAAGATTCCTATCAGTTTCACCTGGCTCCAAATGGACCTGCCGCAGCCCAGAGCTGAGCCAATAAACAGTGTTGTAGGTAAGTATTACAACACGTATAACAAAGAATATTAAAAAAAAATACTCAATTCAAAGAAAATGTGAACATATGCCCCACTATTTCATGAAATGAATTGCAAATGTGAGTCCTGTTTGGGAGTCTTATTAGCTTTGGCATATTGCACATGGCACTGCAACGCGTGTCCTCTACGTGTGCTCTATTGAGATTAATTTCGAAAACAGTAGAAGCCAAAATAATTGAACATTTCTTTCTCCACAGCTTTTATTTTTTAGCTAGTGTATGTAGCCAATTCCAAGTGGATGTCAGTGTAATATTAGTCTGAGGAACAGAATGTGAAATTTTAATTTAATAATATTCTCTTCATTAGTTCAAAGATTAATTTTTTGTTTTGTTTTGTTTTTCCTTAAGCGATAGACCACATTACTTATTTGAATTCATGCAAGCTTTTGGGGGACTGCAAAATTCTGAAATAAAAAAAGAAGTGGCATCTTTTTGCATAACAGAAGATACACTGAATAGAAATGCAGTCATTCTTGTGTTAGTTGATACCAGTAATGATTTCTACTACCAGGATGCCAGACTGTCCAGCTGAAAGACAGATAACATCACAGGCTGTCCAATGCATAGCAAATTACACAGGGCTGTTAGCCATTTTCAAACTACATTATGAGAAAATGAGAGACAGGAAAGAAGTGATGCTGATTACTAGCCGTTGACATATATATATCTATATATGTTTTATGTCTGCTTTGCCTAGCTGCTCTGCAGATTCTCTGTATCTCATAGGAAAATATACACAGTCCCCAGAACGTTGTGTACATAAACGACTTTCCACATTCTGTACTGTTTAAATATAACTCTTTATTGTGTCTCTTCCTCTATTGAGAAATCAAATGAAGCTGAAAATTCAACAAACTAAGAAAGAGAGGAAGATGTTGTTTAGTCTATAAATACTAATTTGAAATACTGGAATGGAAACATTTTTATTCTTTTCTTTTTGACCTGGCAATAGTCATGTCTCTCATCAATATTTCAATTATTCATATGGAAAATGAGAACAAGAATATAAACACACACACACACACACAAAAAGTTTAGGGTGACAAATCCCTTACAACAGCATTCAGGTGTTAAAAGCCTCTGCCTTCTATTATCTAGTCTGGACATCTTGTCTCAAAACAAAGAAATTGAAGGAGGCCCTTCAACTTCAGAAAACAGAGTTGCTGTTTTGACACAAATCTCTCTCATTGGTAGCACATTAAAAACAAACAAAAACTACTCCTCCTGTCAATGTATTTGTGTTCAACAATATTTTCAGAGAAAGGCAAGTGTCAGACAAGTGAGTAAAAGATCAATACCAGTCATGGACATCAACTAAATTTAATAAACTGATTTGCTTTATATTAATTTTTAAAGCATACCCTGGAGACTGAGTTTATAACACAAATCTTGAAGAAATGTTCAGGGAAAGTCAATGCTTTGTTGTACAGACTCTAAAAATACGTTTTAGTATTGCATTAATCCAATTAATATATGGTCTTTATCTACTTTATCTACTCAAAATAAGTGAAATCTTGAATATTTAATAAAACTTCAGATGAAGTATTGCAGATAAGTTCATTCAGCACTGTAATTGTAATGTTCAAAATGGCTATAATCTCTTTACAGAAAGTACAAGGAACAGGCCAAAAAAGAATTTACATTATTTTCAGATAATTGACTTGTTTGTGAATATCAGTGTTTCATCACACATCCCTCTACTTCTGAGCACTAAGTTATAAACTTAGCCTTTACAGGCACTGTATTAATTATTAGCTAGTATTTGCACAGTATAAACTGAGGTAGAGCATGTAATTCTAGTTCTGTGTAACTCATAAGCAGATCAAGTGAAACTTTCATGCTATTGTTTGTAGCATGCTGGTTTGAGGATTCCTGAGAAACACAAATCTCTGACTGACACAGTAGGTTGCACCCAGAAGTTAACTTCTATTCGTCACCTTCAACAGCAGTGACAGCCCAGGAACAGACAGCCACCTCCTATATGCCAACACTGCACATTATTTAACCACTTATTTACTTACTTATCTATTTATTTATTTATTTATCTTTGGCCCGTAGGATCACAGATCTCTGTTTACAATAGCCAAACTGTTTCTGCATGCAAAAATATATTGTGTTTATTATTATTATTATTATTATTATTATTATTATGACAAAATTTAATGACAGTCTCTCTACTCAATATTTTGCAGTGTATTTCAAACGCAGTATGCAAAGACAGTATTAAGAACAGGAGTTCATTATAATCTTTAGTGTTCTAGTAAACCAAAACACGCTTAGAAAGAATTATCTTGCATCTACAGCAGTGAAATTTTGTAAAATTCCATCATCACTTACTACTCTGTCATCATCAGTTATAAGGATTTAAAAGGTAAAAAATAAAATGTGAAATGCTGAGGGCACAAAACTATGCCAAGGGATGCAAAAAATATTTCAAACTGACTTTTTATCTTTTTTAAAAATCATTCTTCAGTAGTTTTTGCTTTGTTCAGCAAAGTTCCAAAATTCCTTGGGATTTTTTTCATATACCTAAATGACTATGAAATTAATACATTAATAACATATACATATGTACTTGTATATTATAAACGCATACACACTTGATAGGCTCTCTTTCACATTCTCCCATGATATACAAACTCTGCTTAAGGCAGCATGAGTTAACACAGTGGAAAAATAATGAATTTCATATAATGTGGCAAAAGATTGCTGTCTTTTGCCACATTAGTCTTCCACTGGGATTTATAAGTATGTTCTCTTTCACTGAGTAAAGAAGAAATAAAAGAATTGTAGAAATGTGGGTGGAGGTGAATTGAGGAGAGAGTGAAGTGGGGAATCATGCTTAAGGATTGATTACGTGATAACATTAAAGAAAATCAAAATGTCCTAAAATTGCCCTAGATTAATTTCTGTTTTTCGGTAGATGTTTATAAGAAGAAAACAATTTTTCTGGGGGGAGGGAGAGGGAAAGGAGAGACATATAGGTTTGTACTCATCCAGAAACTGCCAATGACTAATGAAAACTGAGATATCTTAAAGACCATTAATAGATAACCTATGGAGGAGGGCCATTTTTCTGAAAGTATGATAGACAACGCACTAATAATAAAATTTTAGAAATTACTACTTGTGACTATGATTATTCCAGGGAGGCTAATGTATTTCAGCAACTATTGAAATTCTAAGGAAACTAGATTTAGGTTTCCTTAGTTTAGATAGAAAAAGGTTTTACCTCTTTTACTCTGAGAACTTCAGCTCAGGTTTTGGATTAAAAGACATCTTGTAAAAATTGGGTGATATTTTCAGATTTTATTTCAGGCATGATATTGGTGACTTATCACACAGCCTCTCTCCTTACCTTTCCATCTGGTTTATATTCGTTTTATGTTTAACATTTATATTCACTTTACATGTGTATATATACAGATAATGTGTAATATATGTATCTGATTGGATGGCTTTGGTAATATATCTTGAAATAATATTTAAATATTTGGGTATTTTGTCAGGACCCAGTCTTGGGCTGCATTTTACAGAATATTGACAGTCATTGGGTTCACTCTTTCTAGCTCTCAGGAAACAGATTAATGGGATGTGAGAGCAGCTATAAGCTCAGTGCTGCTTACCAGGCAACTATAAGAGAGAGCAGCTACAGCCGAGAGGAAGACTGATAAGATGTAAAACCAGAGCCAATGTTTGGGGGAAAGTTCTAAAAATGACAAGAAATGCAATCTAAAAGGTTTTCCAACCAAATTAAGACTGATACATTACAAATGTCTCAGCAAGAGAGGCTTGGAAAAGAGCTGATCGACCCTGGAAATATGCTTTGCAAACCCGCGATGTCAAGACTCCAGACTATCAGATTAAGGTGCTCTTTAGCAAGTAGACACAGTGACATTAATGATATTAATACCTGAAAAGGGTTGGGCACATTGTAGCCTTTGGTGTGATTCAGTTTGAAATTAAGACACTGACAAGATACAACAGCTTCAGACTTAAAAACTGAAACCACTTTGCTTTACAGGTTTCCATAAGTATAGTTATGGATACAACACTGACCATCAAGGTAAGGAATTGGCTGCATGGTTGCATCCAGAGGGTTGCAGTCAATGGCTCAATGTCCAAGTCGAGATCAGTGATGAGTGATGCAGTTGACACAGCTACAGTGGTGACATCCAGGGAGACCTAGATGAGATGTGGGCACACATGAAATTTATTAAGTTCAACAAGACCAAGTGCAAGACGGTACACGTGGGTCAGGGCAGTCCCAGATACAAGTGCAGACTAGGGGAGGAGAGAAGGCCTGCAGAGAAATACAAGAAATACATGGACCTGTTAGAGCAGACCTGTCCATAAGAGGGAAACAAAGATGATCAGAGGGCTTGAGCACCTCTCCTATGAAGAAAGACTGAGAGAGCTGGGGTTGTTCAGCCTAGAGAAGAGAGGGATCTGGGAAGACCTTATTGTGGCCTTTCAATACTTAAAAGGGGCTTGTAAGAAAGATGGAGAGAGACTTTTTACACAGGACTGTAGTGAAGAGACTAGGGGTAATGGTTTTAAACTGAAAATGTGTAGATTCAAATTAGATATTAGGAACAAATTCTTTACTCGAAGAGTGGTGAGGCACATGAACAGGTTGCCTGGAGAAGCTGCTCCATTCCTGGCAGTGTTCAAGGACAGGTTGCATGGGGTCCTGGGCAACCTGGTTTATTGGGAGGTGTACCTGCCCACTGCTGGAAGGTTGGAAATGGATGGTCTTTAAGGTCCTCTTCCAACCCAAGCCATTCTATAATTCTATGTTTCTGTTCTGAGACTAAGTATCTGCATCATGTCATCCTTCTTAAAATAAGATATTTTGTTGGATAAAACAATGAATGTCTCAACTCTGACATGTTGATATGCAGTGTACTGTTTTACAGAGTTCTAGGGGAAAGAAAGAGAGAAAGAGAGAAAGAGAGAAAGATAAAGAGAGAGAGAGAGAGAGAAAGGAAGAAAGGAAGAAAGGAAGGAAGGAAGGAAGGAAGGAAGGAAGGAAGGAAGGAAGGAAGGAAGGAAGGAAGGAAGGAAGAAAGAAAGAAAGAAAGAAAGAAAGAAAGAAAGAAAGAAAGAAAGAAAGAAAGAAAGAAAGAAAGAAAGAAAGAAAGAAAGAAAGAAAGAAAGAAAGAAAGAAAAAGAAAGAAAGAAAGAAAAAAAAAGGAAAGAAGGAAAGGAAGGAGAGAGGGAGAGAGAAGAAAAAAGGGGCAGGGGAACATGAGAGAAAGAAAATAACTAAACAGTTAATAATCCTATATACCCATTGGGGTAAACAGAGAACAATAACACAGACTTTTTTAAGGACTCACTTAATGAGATGTAGAAATAAAGGTGTTATCTTCTTTAAATCTACTTCCATGAACATTATTTGTTTGTTTGTTTGCTTGTTTGTTTTTTCCTTTTTTCACCAACCAGAGAGAGAGTCTGAGGCAGTTTCTGCTGGGAATCAACAAGTTAAACTGTACGTAAAGCATCCAAATCAAAAGGCTATGATTTGTGGAAAAAAAAAAAAAAAAAAAAAAAAAAAAAAAAAAAAAACAGTTTTAAGATAATTATTTTGTCAAATAGCAATACTGAAAAATTACTTTACATTTCTGTTGCCATGCCTCACACCTGGGCCAATAATTCATAGAAACAAACTGTAGTACATTTTATGTAGCTATTGTGAAAGAAGAATTACAATTATGCAAGTTAGTTTGAACCTATTGAGCGTACAGAAGTGGCATAAAAATGGCAGGGGAAGTAGGATACTTCTATTTTGTTCAGCAATTGCACTGCTGCACTGCAGTCTAAAGGACAGAAGCAATTTCTCATGCATCTTGTCACTTTGCAGATGTAGATGCTTGGCATGGTGATAACTGTCATAATATTAGTTTATCTATATACTGCAATACAATGTAAAAATACTTTCATTAACATGGTGGTGGTGGGGTTATAACAGCTAAACATCACAAGCTTTCTTTTACTTACAAACAAACAAAAAAAAACAAACAAAAACGAGTGAGGTATCTCTATGTTATTAATTGGGTGGTCATTGACAATTTATTTATTTATTTTTAAATGGTAATCAGATATATTGAGAGATGTGAAATTTGTTTTACTTCATGCTTGTCTTTAATCCTGTACTGAATCAAACTATCCTGGTTTACCTTATTATAAAAGAAACTATTTTTAATCCAGTAATGTACATTATAAATGAAAATAAACTATTCCTTATTGACTTGTTGACATAGGTAAATTTAGTTGAAAACATGCATAAAGGGAGGCTAAGATAGCACTAAGTAATGAATTCCACCCTCCGACTTTACAGGGATTGAGTGGGAAGGTAGTATAATTATGAATACTGCAACATTAAATGTAAAATGAAGATTAATATTTAGATAAGTCAAGTAACCCAAAGGGAATGAACTGATAATGTAATTAGAACCAACTGTGATATGCATACTACAGACCACAGCTGCAAAAACACCTTAACTGCTACCTGATTATGGGTAAAATAAAAATATTTTTCACCTTGGCATTATAAAAATATTGTGACTCTTTCTCAACTCTGGCCTCATTCAGTGGAAAGCTATCATGTCATTTCCTCTCTGTTGTTCCACAGTAGTAAAATCATTGCAGTTAGTATTGAGGGTAAGCAGCTGATTTAGTGAAACTCATGTGGAAAGAGCTGTCTTGCAACTTGCAAATCAGGTTTGTCAGCTAGTAGCAGACAAGTACCTATTATTAGCTCTTACAGCAGGCAAGATATAAATGTTTTTTTGTTTTTTTTTCAGAAAGGTGAAGTGAAACTTTTCAGTTTCACTAGAGAATATTCCTGTCATAGTGCTATATGTAGAAGCTACCACTCTACCAACTGTCATAGCAAGTGATATTTTGGGGCCACATTGTAAACCAGCTGATGAATAGCTCACAACCTTGACCAAAATACTTTCTGTTAAATAAAGTTACATAAGCACTTATGACCTAAATTCAGCTTATTCACTGGAGGGGGCAGCATCTCTGGAAAACCTGTAAAGGGTTTAGGAAAGGCAGAAACATACAAAATTGGGTAGAATATATGCGCTATTTTGCATGGATAATAACGAGGATTATAAACCCGAGCACACTTCTAACCTTCAAGTTCTGCTGCTAGGTGGGGGCATTCAGCTACCATTCTTGCTACCCAAGGAAGTCAACTGGGGACAGTATTTTGTGCAGCATTCTTAAGCCACCCTGCAGAAAGAGATGCTGTCATTTCTCCTGGTGTACACTGTTAAACCTATTAATCCTATTAGCTGAAAGACCTAACTTCTGGCACTAATGCAATCTTTAGAAGCCATCTTTGATGCCTTTGATGGATGAGACCTTGCAAATATCAATATTTTGGAGATTATTATTCTGAATTATATTTAGTGACATTACATGTGTGATTCTCCCAATTGTATCACTGCTGCAGCTTCAATACCTGAATTTGATTTCCTGCATTACTGGAGGAAGGTGAAGGAGACAAAAACCTATCCTTCCTCTAGCCTGGGGAAACAGTTTGCTGCAGTTTAAAAAGCATCATGCAGAAGTTGGTGAAAGGACTAACAGAAGGTCGACCAATATCTGAAGCAAAAATGGGAAAGCTGGCAACATGGACTAGAGAAACAAATGAGTTCTTTTTGCCTGTACTATGTGCAGCTGATGTGTAATAACTGCAATGAGATTGCTTTGTGATACGATTTTCTACAGTCTTTTTTTCACTTTTAAATGAAAAGCACTTTTCTGAAAGCTGACTAGTTACAGATAAACTCTTTCTTTAGCTCTCTTTTTTTTTTTTTTTTTCTTTTTTCTTTTGAGAGAGAGAGAGACATAAGACAAATGCTAAACTCATGTTAAATCTCTTTAAGTTCCTGTAGGAGGTTAAGGGAACCACAACTGTAAATTCAGGCCTAGAGACAGGAATGCACTTCTTCACCTGAGAGAAACTCAGATGTGCACATCTAATACATGAGCAGAATATAGGATATACATAGATATAGAATAGAGGATTAGAGGATCTTGTGAGGGAAAAGCAGTAGTAAATGAGCATTGCATGATATATGAAGGTGGTTAAAATCATTACAAGATGTATTCCCTTTATAAAAGAATCTAATGACTCTTAATTCATCTACTCCCAAACAGATGCACCATAGTCCTTTTGCATGCTATGGATAATACTGTTTTAGGAATACACAGCAGCAAAAAAAAAATTTGAATGTGAAGTTTTATTCTTCAGTGCTTATATATCAAAGTATATTTTCACCTTCCTTAAGCTTATTTCATGGTTATTTCAACAGCACAGCTGAAAATAACTCTCAATCTTGAAGCTATAACATCACCTTAGTAAAACATAGTGCTTCACCTTTGTAAGAGTAAGGGAAGAAAACTCAAAAATCTATTCACGATTTTAAGATCGGTTGTTGCTTAGCAACTTTGCTGAGGATGGTGGGATTTCTCTCTGACACAGGCCAGTGGACAGCCAGCTCATGGTGGGTGCAAGGGACTCACAACACCATTACAATAAGTTCCCAACTCCATCAACACATTTCAGAGGTCCAGTGGGACATTTTTTATTTTATATTTTATAAATTACTCTTTGCTATTACCTAAACTATGAGGAATTTGTCCTTTTGTGCCATTCTGGCAGTGACACAGCATGCCTACAGACTCCTATAAATTCCATATGAGTTTTCTCTTTTGGTTTCCACATCTATGCTGCAGTTATTCTTGGGCACATAACCAAACTCCCCCCAAAAGAGCAGCCACACTAAAATGAGAAAACATTTTAGACTGTAGCCAAACAAGTTGAAAATTCAGGCACTCTTGCTTCTAACATTGGACAAGACCCCTGACTGCAAAATCATTAAGCTAGCACAGCTCTCCACCCATTTTTTCACAGAATCCTAAACAGAGCTTCTCTGCAAGTGCAGCTTATGATGTCCCTTTGCTGGTTAAAAATGACAGCAAGCTGTATAAGCTGTATGCAATGTTCATGCTTTGCAACATCTTACCAGTAGATTTTCTTCCCAGAAGTATACCACTTCTCTAAGCAACTTTGAACTTTGGGAGTGGACATTAGGGAAAAGTGATTCTTTTATGGCTTATTTATGTTTTTTATAAGATACTCAAATTTAAAAATTTAACTAGACTTTTTTTTTTTTTTTTTCTTATAGGAGTGGGAGTGAGGAGGAGAATTTGACAAGTCTTGAGATTCTTTATCCTCTTTTTTTTTTTTCTTTTTTTCCCCAGATAATGTAGACATAGATTCAATGAGAAAAAAAAAAGAATAATATATATATATATATACATATATATAGAATAAGCTTTTATTTGGGGGGAGGGGGAAGAAAAAAAAAATCAAAACAAAATGTGTTTGGAATCTTTTCTCCTCTCAACCAATTCAAGTTAAGGTTTGGACCCAGAACCACAGAACCACAGCACATAGGATAGGATTATAATTTCCTATACACTGAAGTTCTAGTTTCAATTTGACTAGTTCCTACAATTATCCAAAACCTCAAACCATGCAGTTTAAAATCTTGGCAAAAATAGGCCAAGCTTCAGGGCTTTTTATGAAGGTTTCTAAGACATTTAGTGCCTCTGTAGAAACCATGATACCTAAGCAGTATTTTATATAACAGAGATACAGAATCTAAGTGTCACAGCTAATAGATGTGTTTCAAAATCTTTTTATTTTTTCCACAGATATGAGACATTATCAATATGATTAATGATGTTTTCAGTTTTTATTTCTTCCTCTTCTCTCCCAATCTTTGCTTCTCTATGACTATGTAACAAGCTATCAGATTGTTATAAGCCAGGAGGGCAGATTGTGAACTGACAGATAAAAGTATCCAAATAGAGAGAAAAAATGTCTCTCTATATATCAATAAGAAAATCTTCAGTTTTATAGAAATATTACTGTTTACTGATGATCAATTTTGAAATTTTATCAATAGAGAACAAGAACGGGAAAAATTATATTATCTCTTAAAACTTTTGAAACTAACTTTGTAACTTTACTTGGAATTTGCAATAAACAACAACAAAAACAAAATGTTATTTTTAACAGTATATACCAAAATATTCCAAATACAGTTAAAATGTTTATTGACACAGTAGACAGAATTTTGTTTTCTTTAATGTATTTTATCACACGCAAATGCAAGTTATCTTAACTAAAATATAAAGACATTCAGCAGTTCTTCAGAGGATTTAGCATGAGAAGCAAACATCTCACAGGAAAAAAAGAAAATTGCTTTTCTTTTAATGACATTTACTTCAGACTTGAGAGATCCTGGCTGAGTTCTTGTAACAGCTTTCACTGCAGTGCTGAGCCCAGGACTTCAGCAGTGTCTAGACAGACTGACAGTGCTGATCACAGCATTACAAAATCACAGAATGTTTGAGGTGGGAAAGGACCTCTGGAGGTCATCTGGTTCACAAAAACACACACACAAACTCAGGCTCAAGCAGGGACATCTAGATCCATTTGCCTGGGAACAAGTCCAAATGTCCTCAGTGGAAGGGGACTCCACAACCTCTCGGTGCAACCTGTGCTGATGGTCAGTCACCCACACAGTAAATAAGTGTTTTCTGATGTTCAGACAGAACTTCTTGTGTTCCAGTTTGTGCCCATTGCCTCTCATCCTGGTGCTGGATGCCACTGAAAAGAGCCTAAATCAGTCTTCTCTGTACTATCCCTTTATGTTACATTTTTATCTGCATATACTGATGAGAACCTCCGAACATCCTCTTCTCCAGGCTGAACATGCCCATCTATCTCTGCCTCTCCTCATAGGAGACACTCTTCAGTCCTTTAATCATTTTTCCTGGACTCTCTTCAGTAGCTTCATATCCCTCTTGTTTGGGGGAGCCTGGAGCTGGGAACAATACTTCAGGTGCAGCCTCAGCAAGGTTGAATAGAGGTGGAGGATCACCTCCTTCTACCTGTTGACAATACTTTGCCTCATGCAGCCCAGGATACCTTTAGCCTTCTTTGCCAGAAGGACACACTGCTGATGGCCAATACCTCATGTATTTAGATATTAATATTCTGAATGTTTCAGTGGTTATGGGTAAATTGAAATAATTCGTAGCCTTTAGGATCAATGCAGATATTTAACAATATTTAGCAAACAGGTGTCAGAATTTCATTGAAACCAATTTAGGCACGTTTTCATTGCAACAGTGTAATCAAACCACACTGACAGTCTATAACGGCCAAATTATCTGCAGTTTGAAGGAAAGCCAGATTTCACAATATTACTGATAGGAACAAGCTCAAAAAATAATCAGATGTTCAAGAGTCTTTTCTTCACTAAACTGTAATATTAGGCATTCTTGTATAATTTGCTTCTCAGATAGGCTGATGCTTATGTTATCATTAGCTGTGCTGAAGTTCTAATTACACACCAAGTGTGTTTGTAATAAAGCATTTTCTCTCTACTGAGCTGCAGAGCTATCACTCACTAGGTAGTAAACGAAAACATTGATCACAGTGGGAATTGAAGATATTAGAACATTTTATTTATTTATTTTTGTCCCTCATCTCACCAGGTTTAGTCTCTCTCCTGTGGAGATTTTTTTCTTCTCTCACTTTGAATTCGGGCCATATTTGCTCTTTTCCATTTCTAGTTTATTGGACTTGATTCCCTAGTCTGTTTCCAGTTCAGCCACTTTGCCAAGTATTTGTGTAGCCCTTTCATACAAATATACACTCAATTTTACCCACTACTACTTTCCAGTCCAACTCTCCCATTATTTAATTTCATTCTATTTTGCTACTTTTCCACTTCCAAGTTTTGCTCATTATTTGTGTTCTGATTCCAGCTGAATGCAGTTAATTTCTCTTCTTTTCTAGTTTATTCTCAATGACTTGAGAGTAAACTAAAATTGATAAGATTTGAAATTGCAAAGGAATGCATTATTCATTATCAGTGAAGTAGAATGGGAAAAGGGAATGAGCAGTGTGGGCTGAACTATTAAATGGGAATCATTCTGGTGGGATGAATGGATAAAAAAGGGAAAGCAATGTATGGACTAGGAATGGGAGAAAAGATTAAATTACAAAAATGAACTAAAGAGTGTAGGTAAAAGAAAGGGAGCAATTCAGGGGGAATAGAGAGAAGTAAGGTAGTAAGGAAGAAAAATAAATAAATAAAATAAAATAAATCAGAACATGAAAATAGACCTCATGGGAAGCATTTGGAAAACACCAAAGAGAAAACTGAACAGATTCAGTTGAAAAAGTTCAAATGCAAATCAAAGTGAGATTAATAGAATGATACTGACAAGAAAACAGTTGTAGGATTAGATTCTGCTATTTGCTCACAATGCAAATGGTGAAAAAGAAACAGAACTGAATTATTTGTAGAGATATATTGATATGAGTGCTGAAACTATGCCTGGTACTTCTTCAGGCACAGTTGTGATGTAGTGAGCTCAGAGGCAACACTTGATTGCCTGATCATACTGGCTTCTGCAACAGGTATTTAGGGGATCTAACTTCAATATTTGGCAAAGAGTTTTCCCCCTTTTTCCCTGATTGTGAAGTTTCTGTGGTTCCAAATACCTTCATTACCTGAAGTGCAGGTTATTTCAGTGCTTTAAACATAGTCCACACCTTCAAGCCACTTTAAGCCACACATAGATGGTATAGAACATGCTAGTTCACATCTTTAGTAGCATTTCATGCAGAGTAGTTTGTTTTAACATTTTAAACCATTTTTAAAGTGGTTTGGGTATCAGCCTGGTAAAAACCATCACCTTGTTTTGTGTCTCCTCCACAGCCAAGGTCATCTGAGGTACTTCAGCTAAAAGCACCCTTCATGCTAATAAATAACACAGAAGGAGGCTGATGGAAGTGTTCTCTGTGTGAAGTCCTTGACTTTGAGGCAATATTTTGCTGAGATCCCTCAAAATATAGTTCTGAACATATCAAATATTAAATGCCCAGGGAAATAAAGAGGTACAGGAAGAACAGTTAGGCATTGAGGAACTTTGTGGGACACTGCTTGTCTGAGAGGGAAAAGGGGAGAGAAATAGACAAAGGTGCAGAGATGGAAGATGAGGGTGGTATTAGAACATGAAAGGTGTGTTCAATGCTGGGTCCTGTTTCAGGCTGTTAATAAAAGAATTCTTGGAAGATAAACTGGAGGGGTGAAACCATTTTATCGATGGTGAATTTTATCTCGCTAGATTATATTTTTTAATTTTGGTACAGCAAAGTTTTGTATAGTGTTTTATAGGGATTCTATGTAAACTAAAATATTATCTCTCTACAGGAAATAATAGATATTAATCAGGATATGGTTGGTCACATATAACTAAAACAAATGTTATAATATATTGGTATTTCTTCTAGGTTACCTTTTTAAACTTTATATTTCCTTCTTGTCAAGAACTAGAAATCACAACAGTTTGTTTTCTGAGACACTGGCTATTGCTCAGCTATTTTTTTTTTTTTTTCCCAGAGCCAGTAAGGTGGAAGGACTAACTGAAGGTTTTTATTGTTCAGTTAGACCTTTGTACATAAGAAGAGCAGAATTCTGCATGCATGATGATAACATGTCAAGCAGTGGCTGTCAATGGAAGGAAGAAGTAAAGGCAGTCCAAGCTTAGGTGTTCACCCTTATGACAGAGGAAAGCACAGAGAGGGATCAGACATCTTGTTGATGTCCCTGTGGAATGAAGGCTGAGAAATGTTCTTGACAGTGGCAACCATGGGATTTCTTTCTTTGTCAGCAAAAGGAAAGCACAACTGACAGTCTCAGCCTGGACTACAGCAGCATGAATGGAAATAGCACTGCAGGGTAAATGAGCCATGGGAAGTGCAGTCCACAGAGTGGAAAAGTAATTTTTAGAGTTTTAATTTCAAACAAAATGGTACCAGTTAGTGTCCTTTCCTAAAGTAAATGAACAAATGAAGAAACAAAGCAAACAAATAGCAACAAAACCCAGCAAATTATGGCTTTGAGAAAAGGTGGATAAGATATCACATCCCTGAAGTCTCAGTTTTCAGAAAACTGGAATGAAATATAGATATTTTCAGCTGTGTTTAGTTTACACAACTTTGGTCTGATTTTTTGAGTAAACTTTACTTGTTTAGCAAATCTTCTGCAGAATCATAGAATCATATAATATCTGAAGCTAGAAGGGACCTACAAGTATCACTGAATCCAACTCCTGGCTTTATACAGGACCACACACAGATCAAACCATATAACTGAGAGTGTTGTCCAAACAGAACTTGAACTCTGACAGGCTTGGTGCCATGACCATTTCCCTGGGGACCTAGTTCCAGCATCCAAATACACAGTCAGTGAAGAACCTTTTCCTAACACCCAGCCTTGCCCTTCCCTCTCACAGCTCCTTGCTCCTTCCCTTGGGTCCTGTTGTCCCCAGAGAGCAGAGCTCTCGTGAGGGAGCTGCAGGCTGCCATGAGGCCTCCTATGCTCTGAGCTTAACAAACCAAAGGACCTAACCTGCTCTTCATACATCTCGCCCTCTAGACTCTTTGCCATCTTTGTAGTCCTTCTTTGGATGCTGTCTAATAGTTTTATGTCTTTCTTATATTGTGGCACTCAAAACTGCACATAGTACTGGCTACACCAGTGCAGAGTAGAGCGGGACAATCACTTCTCTTGATAGTCTAGCAATGCTGTGCTTGATGCACCCAACAATATGGTTGGTCCTTGCACCCCACAATAATGATTTCCCTTGGTTAACTAGGTGAGTAACCTTGTCATAAAAGCAGGACTTTTATGTTAAGCTTGTTTTAACTTGTTAAGCAGGACTTTCCCCTCGTGAAGTGATGTTGGCTGTCAACAAAGACCACATTTAATCTTCAGGTGTTTTTCAATAAATCTCAGAATAATTTTCTCCATAATTTTACCAGGCACTGAAGTGAGACTGACAGGCCTATAATTACCAGGGCCTTCTTTCTTGCTCTTGAAAATTGGAACGTTTGCCAGCTTCCAGTCAACTGGGACCTCTGCAGATTCTCAAGACTGTTGAAAAACAATTGAGAGGTGTCTTGCGATGAAATCACCTATCTCTCTGAGCACCCTGCAATGAAACCCATTGGGCTCTATAGACTTATATGCAGCCAGGTGGAACAGAAAATCCTGAACAAGTTTGGGGGTGGCTGGAAGTTTATTGTTACTGCAGCCAAGATCCTCTAGCTCAGGTCTCCAGGGGTTCCAGAGCCCATAATCAGTGTTGAAGACAGGCAAAAAAGGCATTAAACACCTCTGCTTTTTCTATTTCCCTATTAGTGAGCCGACCATCCTCATCAAGTAACATACCAATGTTACCTCTGGCCCTCCTTTTGCTGTTAACATATTTTAAGAAGCCTTTTTTATTGTTCCCCACAGTACTTGCCAGCTTCAACTCTAACTGAGCTTTGCCCACACAAATTTTCTCCCTGCAGTGGAGAATAGCATCTTTGCAGTCTTCCTGTGTAACCTGAACTCACTTCCAGTGGCCATACACTTTCTTTTCCTGCTTAAGGTCTTGAAGAAGATCCCTGCTCAGCCAAGCAGACTTGTCCCACCTGCTTGAATTCTGACATTTTGGAGGTGCCTTTTCCTGCACTCTGTAGAGGTAATACTTAAAAAGTGACCAGTACTGATGGACCCTAATGCCTTGAAAAGCAGTTTGCTAGTTTCCCTTCCTAGCTCCCTGAGCATCCAGAAGCCTGCTCTCCCCACACACAGGGTTGAAGTTTTGGTGGCAGTTTTCCTCCTATTACGAAAGATTTTAAACTCAGCTACTTTGTGGTCACTATGGTCAAAATGGCCACCAATTGCCACTTCACCCACAAGACCCTCTCTGTAAGCAACAGATGTAGGAGGGCACCTTTCCTAGTCAGCTTCTTTAGTACCTGTACCAAGAAGTAATCATCAAGAGGTTTTAGAAATCTCCTGAAACCTGTTTGAATCAGCTGTGTGGTATTCCCAGTTAATGTCTGGCAAGTTGAATTATCTATAAGGACAATGGCAGCTAATCTAGAGGTATCTCTTAGATTATTAAAGAACAATTAATGAGTGTCATGATCCTGGCAGTAAGAAAGATTTTTAACTCAATTTTTGATACATTTATTTACAATTCTTAGTGCCAGCATCAGCTGCAACATCAATATTTCTCATATTGTAAGATAAATATTAGCTGCTGTGACCATCATGATACTAGCAGGACTCCAACTATTTGCTTTCTTCTATCAAATGAACGAATTAATTTAGATAAAGAAGGATTTTGTTAAAATAAATATTTAGCATTTAACATTTATTAGAATAAGTACTTTAGATGTCTCTGGTGGGGAAAAAAAATAAAAAATAAAATAATAAAAATAAAGGCTTTGTAAATATTAGAAATATTAGCATAATAATACAAGCCACAGCTCACAGCTCCCCTGGCGAGTCACAATTTTATTCAGAAATTGATGTGATTCCAAAAAGAAATTCTAGTCTGAAAAATATTTTTTCCTCAAGAATAAAGAGATTAAGACACTCATTTGGGTGAGGCAGAGTTAGCTTTTCACTCCTGCTCTGCTATTTGTCCAGTATATCTCAATCCCTGGTGGTCCATTTGCCAAACACTAAGTAAAGAAGGCTTGTATCCTCTTAACTCAGAAAGCTCTTCCAAGGGTAATTACAGAATGAGAACTGATGCTCTTTTGTGGCTGCTGTGGCTAAACAAGCACTTGGGAAGTTAATACTAGCCATTATGTATTTATTAACTTTCCATCATTTTACTTAGATTTATGAGCTCTTCTTAATGATTCAACATGTTAAGATACATAGAAAGAATCCTTTCACCACCAGGTTCTACTTAGGACTCATAACATATGCCAGAATACTTAGTTGTTCTTTTGAGTTAAAATTTATAAAATAAATATTTTATAAAATTTTATAAAATTTATAAAATTTTAACTATTTTGAGAATACTGACCAATCAGAAAAACTTAAAAGAGGAGGAACAATAGAAAAAAACAATTTGACTTGGTCTACAAGGACAGCACTATCTTAACTTAAACTTCTGTCATTACCAATATTACACAAAAAATGTTTATTTTCCAGTTCTGTAAAGGTATATTCCCTAGACAAAGGAAGCCTGAAAGTATATTAAAGTATTGCAAAAGTAAAAAGAAAAAATAGTTTTAAGGAAATTAATTTAGTTTGCATTTCTGGTCAAGATTCAGTCAGAATCTCTATATCTTCATTATTATTCGCTTTCTTTTATCTAGTGTTCTTGATCTATTTTTTTTTCCCCCCCCCTGTTATGTGACCCTCTTTTTCAGTCAGTACATGGACTTGTGCACCTAATGACCATAAGGCACTTTTCTTCCAATGTTCCATTTTTACTATTGCTTTATAGTTTAAAATGTAGTCTTATGCTGACTATTGTTTCAACCCTGCTCCATCTACAACATTGTACATTTCCTTGTGGAATTTTCTATAACACTCATCACTACAATTGCTTCACAGCTGTTAATTAATTTTCACAACACCTCTGTGACATGAAGGCAACCTGTTAGCTACGTTTATTAAGATAAATGATAAAAACTAACTATAAATATGAAGAGAGTTTTAAACACTATAATTCCTGTTACAGACAATATATCAATCAGAAACTAAAGGGAAAGAGAAAACAAAATGAAAAAGGATGTAACCATTCATAACAAACAAATGTGATTTCTTTCTCAGTTCTTGTTTTTTTGTGTTTTTTTTTTTTTTTTTTTTTTTTTTTTTTTTTTTTCTGTAGGGCAAGTGTGTCAGAAATTACTGTTACGATCACTGGATCACTGATGCAAATTCCCCTACTACTGCAGGGAGATACTTCATGAAGACTAAATAGAAGTCCAAAAAATACGTATTCTGTATTCAAGCTCTGGAATACGTTCAGCTCATGGGTGGTCCATCAGGCCTTTAAACCCCTCTTCAACTTGTTTCTGGTAGTTCCTATAATGGGAAGTCCCAGTCCCATTGCTGAAATCATGAATACACATTATAATAATGGGATGTAGCAAACGAGACACTGCATGCTCATCTCTGAGATTTGTAGACTCCTTTGTGTCCCCAATCTCCAAAACAAGTCTGAATAAATAAACTTAAATCACAAACCACATTTCTCCCCTTTAGCTCTCTATTTTATAAGTGTTAGTAGCAAAAACTAAGCTTCACTACAGTATATTGAAGCAAACTACCCTGCACTCCACTGACACATAAGGGAATGGTGTTTCATCAGTGCAAGGCAAGAAAGCTACCTGAATGTGTACTTGATGAAGTGAATGAAGATGTGGACTAAATTTTGTGGACTGAATTTTGCAACTCATTTCCAATTAGTATCATTTTACATCAATGGTAACCATAGCTGCATGGTTCTTGCTCTGAATAAAGTCCATTCAAATATTACTGGTTCTAAGAATAAAACCCTATGCATTTCAAAATTTTCAGTCTATATAAAAACAAATCACAACCAACCAACCAGCCAAAAAAAAAAAAAAAAAAAACAACAACAAAAAAAAACAAAACAAAACAAAACAAAAAAACGCTCTAAAACAAAGCTGATTCTTTGTGAATGTTGCTTTTGCCTGTCACATTCCTTGAATTTGGATGGTGTGGATTGCTGACAAATAAGATTGTAAAAGAAAACTGTTATGTGTATATATATAGATAGATAATGTATATAATATAAATGTGTATATATATACTGTATATTATATAATTGTATTTATATATAATTTTTCATTACTTCATGTGAAAAACTATTGCCAGAACTTGGGCCTTCCTCTTCAGCAATCATACCCATTAGATGAACTTGAAGCAAGATTGAGCTCCTGCATGAAATTTGCTATAATGCTATAGTAGGCCATAAGAAACCACATTAGTTTCAAGGGTGAAAAGATAAAATGCCTGCTGTTACTGAATAACACCAAACAGTACACAGAAAACGCAAGAATTTTAGAAGTTAAAAACAGCAATATAAGGTAAAAAAATAAAATAAAATAAAAATTAAAAAAAAATTACTTGTAAACATCCTCATTCATCTCATCAAGTGCACATTCCTGCCTTGTGCATCAGTGGTGTGGAGGGTAGTCTCTGGCAACAGAAAAAATTCCAAAGCAATGACAAAGTGGTGTAGACACGTGAAAAAAAAAAAAAAAAAAAAAAAAAAAAAAAGAGTTCCAGCAAATGTGGTAGGAGATCAATATGTTTCTCAGCAATGCCCTGCACAGCCACCCAACCTTAAACTTAAAGAATGTCAATTGAAATGCTGAATAGCCTCTCTGCCTTCAAAAATTCAGTGGCTGCTCAAAATCCTGAATGCTTTCTATAAAAGTTGCATTTATCCTTTAGGCTACAAAAGAAAAGATGGAAAACATGGGAAACCATGCTGTATTTTATAAGAAGATTCAGCTAAGCTGTTCAAAAGCAAAAATATTTAACCTTACAGCAAGCTGATATTCTGTTTTCATTCATAGATTTATTTACTTATATTTTCAAGTTACTATATATTCTTTTGCTCCTGGACTATTCTGTGCAGACACAGTGAAGTCAAGGCTTCTGCAATGCCCTGGTACTCACTGAGTTTCCCTGACTCACAGCAAAGTCTGAGGATGTGCTGCATTCCTTTTATCATTCCCTGTATACAAGGAGGAAGAAGCACTTCATTTTAAGATTTCTAGGCAAAATACAAAAATCTTTTTTTTTTTTTTTTTGAAACAAACAGGTGAAAAGATGACTCACCAACAAAAAACTTTATTATTATTATTATTTCTTTTTTTCCTCTATTACATTTAAATGCAGAGGGGTTAGTAGTCCTTTTGTAGCCCTTTGCAGGGCATAGCAGATGCTTTGCTAACTGACTTTACGCTTTGTTTAATGCATCAGTTGCCCATGACTTCTTATTCTAAATTCCAAGAACAATTCCTCCACAGCAGAGGAAATGTTGGTGATGGTCTTTGTTGTTGTTGTTGTTGCTGTGTGTGTGTGTTATTTCATTTTCTAACATTTCTTGTTCTGCATTAAATCATACCACACATACCATGCAGGCAGTGGTAAAGAGAAAAACAGAAAAGGTTACTGCTGCTGCTGACAGTAAGTACAGGTTCAGTCAAAGAGGATAAGTGGATTTAATCAATTTGAAAGTGTTTTGTGAGTGCCCTTGTCTCTAGTATATCAGAAAAGTGGACAAATCCCTAAACTCTGCACTCTGTGGTCCCACAATTAGGTACTGAAAACTCAACTAGCATTTAAGGCAAGTGGCTATTTGAACACAGCAAGCCCATGTCTATTATGTACAGTAATATAAGTGGCTAACAATTGAAAAGAGTGGAAGCAAAAAGGAAATGACTGACAGTTGGGAAAAAAAATAAAAGGGTGCATTTTCCCCTTTTTCAGGAAGAAAAACTCAATAATCACTGCAATCAAAATTATAACCCTATATTTGCCTTCTGTGTTAGTTACTAACAAGAAGACAGTGGTTTTGGGCAGAAAATTCTCTAAATTATTCTGGCTGCTTAACTCTAAATATTGTACCTTTTCAACCTAGGTGAGCACAAGCTACTTTAGCACAGCTTTTAAGGTCTTTCACTTTCCTTTGTTTTGACTGAAAGCTTGGTCCTTCCCACTCCCCTGGTGGGGAGTTTTTTGTACCACCCATCCCATTTAATATCTCCTTGTTAACATGAATTTATTCTGCTAGTCTGAATTCAAGAGCTCCAAGTAAATGCCACTGAACTGCAAAGATGCTTTGAAATCAAGGCAGTCTACATGACTGTAGTACATTGAGAGCTCTTAAAAAGGGTTAAATACACTGATGTCCCAGCAGGAGAACCATGAGAACCATGCTTCTTGGGAACAGTGTAACCTGTTTTTATCTCTTCCAGTTTCCACTGCATGATACAAATGCTTTCATAAAACCAGACTGATAGAGCATCTAGTTTTCTTCTTCAGGCTTCCTTCTCCAAGTTGTCGGGTTTTTTTTGTTTGTTTTTTTGTTTGTTTGTTTGTTTGTGTTTTTTTTTTTTCCTCTGCTCTTTAACTTTGCAAATGAATGAGAGGATGTGGTCCCAGACCATTACTGGAAGGCACAGTGTTTATAGGCATAGTGATGTACTACTACCTTAATTCCATCCATCAGAGTGTAAACTAATGCTAAAACAAATGGATGTGTGGGGGGAAAAAAAAAAAAAAACAAAGGCCAAAACTAGGTAATGAACATTCCTGTAAGTAGTGTGAGAACCAACATAAATCCATGTTTTCTGTCTAAAATAATCCATCTCTATTGATCCTTTAACCTAATTTTCTCTAACTAAGATTCAATTTCCAAACCCAGCAAAGCACAACTTTCTTTGATGTTATTAGATCTTGTTCAGTCCTTCACAGACTCAAAGTACTTAATTTACACCCAATGCATATATATTTTAACTTTCTAAACTTGTCAACCCCAACTGGAATCCAAACAGTAGACAAATTGAGTGAGATCTGTTTTGCTGTATATTGTACATAGATCAGACTTGGAGACAACAGAGAAAATTAAACACACATCCTCCCTGTAATATAAAATCCAGAAGCTCGGATACTCAGCAACTGTATCTGAGAGTTTATTCCAGAAATGGAGAGCTACTTATAAGATTTTATTCAGAACTTGTTCTCACTTTCTAATCCAAGATAAGTAACATCTATTCACACCAGTAAAGGTCTATTATGAACAAGGGTTTCATAAAAACATTTGATACAGTAAGAATCCATACAGCTCCCAAGATAAAAGTAAATTATGGTGCCCCCTGGCACCATGGAGCCACACTGGGACACTGAGCGTGGACCTTTGTGTGCTGAAAGGAGACAGAGGATACACAACATCTGCAGCACTGCTCAGTAACCAGGAATTAGTACTACTGGAAAAAAAAAGGAGAATGAAAATAATAGGTGTATGGACAGTTTGTACCACATCTAGCTAAAAATAAGACAATGAATAGAATGAGACTTAGTAGTTAGGTGTTTGGAAGGGAAGTAAGCAGATGCTAGAAGTAGGTTGAAATAATATCACTAGTGATGATATCACTTCAAAACAATCTTGCAGAGTGCTTTATTTGGTAGTTATGTGGGTTGGCACAGAAAAAATACTGTTGACGCTGCTAAAACGTAATGTCAGAACAGATTAGAGAAAATCAGAGAGGATGTGCAGGCTAACAGTGAAGACTAGAGTGATAGGAAGTGGTGTAAAGAATCTATCAGATGAAAAACCCAGAGATTTAGCTTAGAATACTGTGTGTAATTCTGGTTAACAGTGCTTGAGAGGATATCCTTCAACTGCAATAGGGTGCAATAAAAGAGTAAGTTGAGTGAGATAAAAGGAACCATGCTAAAGGAGCCTACAAGACTATCTCATTTTGGCTAGCTCAGAAAAAGTCAAATTAACAGAATAGTCTTCACTTTAAATGCATCAAAGGTGAACACCAAAGAAAGGAACATCTGCTTTAAAAAAAAAAGAAAAAAAAAAAGTAACATTCACATTCACAGGAAAGGCATCTGTAGATATATAACTAGACTCGCATAAAAATATTTTTAATCATCATAGGAATGAACCCTTAAGGGCTTCCTTCCAGTAGCATAGAAGAGGAAGAAAACTCTTACATGATTTGATGTTTTGGGTTTACATGGCATAGTTATGAGAAGAATCCAGAAGCTGCTCCATTTTAGATAGAAGATAGTTTCAGCTGGAACCAAAGGGACCCACTGATGGCCAGAGCCAACCCAATGAGCTTCTTTGTGCCTCTGGGAGAGCAGATTTAAAGGAAAAAAACTGCTGTGCAACAGCAGCTTGGAGAACAAGGAGTGAAATACAGCCCTTCAGACCCCAAAGTGAGCGCAGAAGGAGGGTAGGAGGTGCTTCAGGTATGCAGATGTTCCCCTGCAGAGGACCATGGTGAAGTAGGTTGTCCCCCTGCAGCCCATGGGTCCCACATGGAGCAGCTCTCTATGCTGCAGCCCATGGAGGAGCCCCCAGTGGAGCAGGTGGATGTGGCCTGGAGGAGGCTGCGGCCCATGGAGAGCCCCCACAGGAGGAGGCACCAGGCCAGAGCTGCAGACCCTGGAGAGGAGCCAAAGCAGGAGCAGGGGATCTCGGGGGAGCTGCCGCCCATGGGGAACACATGCTGGAGCAGTTTGCTCCTGGGGGATGGATGGACCCCGTGGTACAGAGTCATGTGGGAGCAGTGCTTGAAGAGCTGCTGCCTGTGAGCAGCCCCTGCAGTCTCCTTTTGGGAAGGACAGCATCCCATCGGAGGGACCCCACATGCAGCAGGGGCAGAGAGTGACCATGAAGGAGCAGCAGAGATGAAGCATTGGGAACTCACCGCAGCCCCCATTACCTGTTCCCCTGCACTGCTCGGAGGGAGGACGTGGAAGTGTGGAGAAGGTGTTTTCAGTTTATTTTTAGTTTCTCACTGTTCTAGTTTGCTAGCAATAAATAATAAATTATATTAATCTCTCTATTCTGTCTGTTTTGCCCATGATGATAATTGCTCCTTTTCCTTATCTCAACCCTTGAGCCCTTTTCATCATATTTTCTCCCTTTTCTCTTTGAGGGAAAGGGAGTGAGAGAGTGGTTGTGCTGGATTTCAGCTGCCCAGCTGAGTAAAACCAGAACACTTGATAAGCTTGCAACTTACAAAGGTTGCATTTGAAAATGAACTCAATGACTATGAAGATAGTTTTCAGTACTGTGTCATGACAAGAGTTTCTGTAGGGTCATTTTCAAATTCCTAGCTTAGTGTTTATCTGTAAAAATGCGGGGGGGTGGGGGGAGGGGGAG
The DNA here is from genome assembly GCF_047663525.1 of Anas platyrhynchos. NCBI lineage: Eukaryota > Metazoa > Chordata > Aves > Anseriformes > Anatidae > Anas > Anas platyrhynchos. The sequence continues at coordinate 70,562,957 of NC_092589.1, forward strand.
GAAGGAAGGAGGCAGGCGGTGGATCTTTTTCTGCCAGCTAGAAAGAAATCTCCAGTTTAATTTCTTGCAATCCAAAGCGAGTAAAATGAAAGCAAAGTCAATCTAAGTGACCCAAACATGAGAGGAATAAGTACTTTTTTCCATTGAAATCAGTCTGTTTAAAGAACACCAAAGAATGTACAGATTATCACCAGTTTACAAGCACTTAGCCATGTGAAGTATTACACAGACACTCAGGATAATACATTTGTAATTACTTTCTTTGTTAAAAAAATGAAAGAGAATACAAAGACTGAACAATGAGAAGTGAGAAATACCCTTCTGTAAATGTGTATTTCCTATGGAAGAAAATCAGTAAGGACTCTGGACAGGGTATTGGGAAGAATACCTACCTGGTATGCTTTGTCAATAAAACCAATAAGCTGAATTCAAAGCTTTTACCAGCACTTTTATAAACCTTTCATGCAGCAGAGTAGCACATTAGAAATAATTCTATACCCCCACTCCAAAAATAAATAAATAAATAAATAAATAAATAAATAAATAAATAAATAGATTGGGGAGTTTGTTAGTTAAAAGAAGAGTCTTGTCCAAAATCAGAGCACATCAGAGCAAACAACCTCAGTTTTGATATAATTTTATAGGAAATATAGGAAACATTAAACCTCTTTAGAAGCCCATGAGCAGTGATTAGATGTTAACTGTGTGTTTTTTTTCCACGCTTCAAAAATTTAAATACATCCATAATAAGCCTCAGGTGAGTGATATAATTAAACCTAAACTGAGCTTTGTGCACAGAGACAGAAAAGGCATTTGAGTCATATCAGTTAGCCTTGAATCTGAATTCACCTGTAGTGAAAAGTAAGCTTATTACCGTAGTGAACTTTAGACAGAATATTTGGTATCTAAAGTTGTTTTTCCTATATATCATTGAAATTTCACTAAACTCTGATGATGCCATATCATGCAGTGATTAACATCTGGAGAAATCTTTTGAAAATATTTTTTCTTCAAATTTTTGTACTTCCATGATCCAAACTCTAATAAAAATATCTAAACATACTTTTAATGCCAGCTACAAATGATTATAAAAAAAAATAATCACTAAAGGTCTGTTCCAAAGTCCCAGAAGACAGTGGGAGTCTATGGATTGAACAAAGCAAATTGAACAAAACAGGCTTAAGCATTTTAAGTTAGCAATAGCCAGCTTCCTGGCTGTCCAGGCCACTAATTTTATTTCAGTGTTAATGATGGATTATGATATGATGGACATGCTGAAGTCCTTTTTTTACCACATAAAAGGCCTGCCTCACCACAGGAATGATCATGTTACACACACCCCAGGTCCTCCTATATTGTCCTTGGGAAAAGAAGAGGTCTTTTGGTCCAGTTAATTGTTCTGCCAGGCCCATACTCTCTGTAATATGTAGAGTAATTTGCCTATTTATTAGTTCATCTGTCTGCATGTTTAGATCTAGAATTTTAATTACTTTCCTAAGATCTATTAAGGATTACATTTGGCATATAAATGCTCCTTTAGAGAACAAATCTTGACAGCACAACTATTCTATGACACAGCATATGAAAATTACCATTATTTCAGCAATACAATCTAATAATGTAGTAATTGAGTAAACCAAGTGTCCTGATAGAAAACAGAACAGCATATTATCCTATTAGATCTTACCACAATCACCTTATTTTAAAACCCTCTTAATTTCACCATCAAATTTTCAGTTCAGTGGGCCTTCACTTCTTGTACCTAACAGACACACAGTGAGTCTTCTGTCTTCTGCTAGGAAACATCCACACTTCTGCTCTGCCAAACAGCAGGATTTAAGTAGGCAAGAAAGGGCATCCTATTGCTGTCAGATCTCCTCCCCAACACAGAGAGCCATGCTGGCTCAGAGTCATTAAGATCCTACAAATGTTCAGAGAAAAGATTAAGTGTCTATCCAAGCCTAAACTACAAGGGAAGTTAGCACTACTAATGATATTCGAGGTATGCTGTAAGGGAAGTGCAGGTTACCTTTCACTGAAGATGAGTTTAGGTCCCTGAAATCTGGAGAGAAAACAAAACAAAACAAAACAAAAACCAACAAATTATTATTTTTTTTTGTGTTGTCTTTTTTTTTTTTCTTTTTTCCAATTACAATACAGGAGGTGTGACATCCTTGGTTGCTCAAACTGCACAAGCCTGAAAAGCAGTTAAATAAGACGACCAAAAGTCTGAGGGAGGTTGATTACAAAAATGGCTTATTAAAAAGTAACAGACAACAAAACCAACTAGATCATGATTTTCTAGTTACAAATTTGCTACAAATTACAAAACTTTGCTAGTTACAAATTTGTTTAAGCAAGAGTAAAACACAGATATATTGTCTTTCAAAACCATCTCTCTCAAAACGTATCCAGCTTCCAGCTTTGAAAAACAGAACACCTTTTATATTGAAAAATATTGGCAGCCATACATGTGCAGTATAAAAAATACTCCTGTGAATTAAAAGCAAACAAACAAACAAACAAAAAACATAACTTTATTTTATTTGTTGCACAGCATATTAAGAATATATTTTGGAATGTCATCCTTGTGATGAGATTAGTTCACTAGATCATTGTGTAATAATACACATGCTGTACCTCTTTGAAATATAAATCAATTATTTTCAACCTAATACTAGCCAGAAGCTGTACTTCTAATTAACAAATGAACAAGAGGATCCCTCTATTACTGCTCATTAAAGAGTTCATTGTAAATGTTTAAAATTGAGATAAACCATCACTACGGCATTGCTACAGGAATAAGGCAGCAGATTTCCATATGGCCATGATTATTCAAACTTTCATGAACTAGAGATTTCTACTGGCTCCAGCCCTCCATCTGGTCTCATAGAAGCTTATTAATATTTGAATAGAATGATATAATGTTGCAGCTGTAATGGCATCACGGACTAATTCATTAATCCTGTTCTCACAAATATTTTCTGTAATAGTATAAACAATTAGTGAAATTTGTACAACAGTGGGCAGAATTTTAGTCAACTAGTTACAGAAGGCAATGTAAACAAGATAAATCAGTGAAAGTAATTTAAGAATGGCAATGGCAAATACATCCTGAATAGAAAATAAGCTGTTTCAAGTGGGAATTATGGCATTTTTTATTTTTATTTTTTTCTCCTCACCAAGAGCTCCTATTTCTTTCATAAAAACACATAAAAGCTGTGGAAATAGGAAAAAATATAAGTGGGAAATACTCAGCTACTCGAAAGATTTCAAAAAAAAAAAAAAAAAAACACAACCAATGGAGTAACACAAATTTAGTGGAAGAGATACAGAGATGGCATGCTTTATGTCTTTATAGGCAACATACCAAAGCTATTACAAAGGCCTAGTAAGAGGCACTAGCTGCAACCTCAGTATGTATTGTCTGATCATCAAATAAAGATGTGGGCCACTACATAATGGATGCAATAGAATGCCAGTTAAAGCTTTCTCTTAAAAAAAAAAATAAAGTCTGTGTTCACAGTGCAGAATCATACATTTCTCAGCAAAGGATTAAATTAGGGTTCATGAATATATTTGCCAAAATATTGTGCTCCTTGATCTCAAACATTTCCTTCCCCAGCAATGGCTCTAAGGACTGCTGTGATGAAAGAGTGGAAAATCAGGCACATGAGATAAATAGTCTATGGCAGCAATCAACTTTGCTAACACTGATTTGCACTTATACTTCAGGATCCAGGTCAAACCCATACTCCCTCCGTTTCCTCTAACTACTCAGATGCTCTTTTTGCCTGACATAACTCCACACACAGAGCACAATATTTTTTATCCTCACTCAGCATCAGTGGACTCTACCTAAAAGCTGCACATAGCATGGTAGGATACTTGTTCCCATCGCTTGATTGTTTGTGCCATTGCATTTGTGTTTGCTGTAATACAAACATAATAATGTTAGTAATCAAACCATTAAAGCTGTGAAGAGACATCTTCAGTACATACATCCATACTGAATAACGACGGCTGTTATTTTACATGATATAGGCCACACTCTCCTTCTATAGACTGGCAGCATTGTGCTTGTTACAAGAATTGTGCTAACTGACTTTCTGACAAAACAGCTACAAACAATTTGAAATGCTATTGGTCATATAAAATAAAATAAAAATGATTGTGTGCATTCAATGAAATACAGATGAATATCAACTTTAATATCCAGATACCTTGACAAATACAAATAAAGCAGACTTATATTTGAATAAATCACAGTTCCTTGAATTATTAATCTGTTACCCTTACTTTCTCCTAATTTAAATTAAAAGTGTATACCACAAAACATCATACTCAATGACTTTACAACCAAAAAGATCCTAGACCATGCTATCTTGTTCCCAGGTGATCACCATGTGTTTTGTGGTGTGTTTATATATATATGTATATATTAATTATTGCAGTAATGACAGTACTTACATGACTTTCTGCTTATTCTATAAATGCAATGTTGCAAACAAGCTTCCTTTAGGCATGAAAAAATATCACATATAGAGAATATGGAGCTTTCATCCTCAGTGTGGATAAAAGTGTGACTGCTGGTTTCCTCCCCTATGTCCTTGACCCAAATGTCCCTTAGATCTCTCAGAAGGCAGCTTCTACTTTCTTCAGTTTAGCAGTGGGAAACATCCTGGCAGCACTTCCTTTCCTTTCTCTTGTTTGTGGTGCCTGATGAAAAGTAATTTGAGGGTTATGAAGACTATTGTTAGCATAAGTCCTGTGCTCCTCTGAGATGATCAATAAGGAAGCTCACTTGATTAACCCCACTTATTTTTACTGAGAATGTACAAGCTAAAGATTTGAAAGGCTTGGAACCCCCCAGTTATAGATAATGAAATGTCCCTTCAAAACTTTAAGTTCCTGACCCAGCACATTTATGTGCTCAAAATCCTCAAATAAAAGTGGCTAAAAAATGTGGAAATTTATTTATTTTCTATGATAAATTATGAGATCCTGATAGAAAATACTAATGTGTGTTAATAATGAAGGCAAATGTAGCCATAGCCTCAGCTGTCACATCTGCTTATTACATAACACACAGAGTTACACTATAGGGAAGGCAAAAAAAGAAAAGAAAAAAAAATGTTTTACTTCAGTAAGCATATTTACTTTTGATGTATACATGTAAAATTCAAAATAATTTGATATTATGACTTGCACAAGTTTCACATGTCCCAAAGTCACACAATCTACACAAAGATGATAAAACATTGTGGTGTTATATTTCCTTAAGTACAGCCAAGTTACAACATTACTAGCTGCTGTGGTACAAACATACCCCAACACCCACAGCTTTCTCACTGTTGCCATGTGCTAACCTGTTCTGCTTAGTACCCATTTGCTTTCTGATACATCACGTATTAGTTCCAGGCTCCTTCATGGTAAGAATGTGTTTGTGCTTTTCTGACTTATATAAAGATCGATTCCCATACTAACATCAGATGATTTTGCTTATATCCAACTTAGCTCCATATTAACTCAGCCTCATTTGCAATTCTATACATCAGCTCAAAGAGAAAAATCTGGCATTCATCTTCAAAGTTGAAACCCTTGGGGACAGGCTTTCCTGTACCACTAGATGCAATTACAGCCAATGTTCAATTATTGTGAACTGGGATAGCTCTCTAAAGTAGAAAAAGGCGGGTGAGATAGGTACTTGGATATCACACTGCAGACGTACCCAAATGGCTCTACAGAGACTCAGTCTGGCACTGAGCTAGACTAGTAAACCTACCCAAAAACAAGCAGGAACTTGCCCAGGCATTTGCAAGTCTATGCACTAAATTCTAGCTCCTGTGATTTTTGCTTAGATGTAAGACAATATCTGAGCTTCCTTGCTATATTAATGTCAATCTGTGGGTAGCTGAGAACTGCCCAACAGTTAAACTGTATTGAAGTGTGGTGATGTTACTAAAAATCCTCCTTAATTACTGACACATTTTCAACTGTTTGCATTTTAATTTTCTCTTGGTAAAATTCCCACCAGTAGAAATTTTATATCTAAGAAACCATTCCAGAAGAAAAGACTGTCCCTAATAATACTGCTACATTTAATATGAACTATGTGTATCAGAATTTGGAGTCTTAAAGGAAAGCTTTCTCAGCCCCCCATAACATAGGGATTTAACTGAGAGATTCATGTTAAGCAACATAAATGTTTTTAAATTTAAAAATAAAATCAGGGTTGAAACCAAGAAAAGAAATTATATGAAAAATTATAAGTTTTGTAAAGAGAATAAAAAGTATGTTTCCAAGACTGATTCTAGCACCAACAGTATAAAATGTACTCTGAAGTCTAACAGTAGCATCATATATTAAAGCTAACCCTACCCTTTATGATGATACTTCATGAACAGGAGAACTGTAAATGAGCTATCTTTTTCTCACCTCTTAAGTGAAGCAAAAACATTATGACAGCTAAAAAACAATATTTAATACATGATGGCCAAACTGTTAGAATCTAAAAGCTCACGATAAAATATAATGTACAACTTTCTACAATAAACTATAATTAAAAGTTAGTGTAGTATAGTGTAGAACTATAATTCTAAAGCTGATTTAAACATATTCTTTGCATAAAATTCAACTGTTTGTAATACCTTTTAAACAAATACTACTAAATTTTTAAGCTGAATTGTCAAAAGGTATCTGATAACTTGGCAGGGATATTGTAGGCTTTGGGAGACAATAAATGAGCATGCTTCAACCTCTCAAGAAATAAAGTAGCAAGTTTACTTTAAGATGTCCTGCTACTAATTTCTTTAATTAGACACTGAGGTGAATTTCAAGTTCCTATTTCTTGCTTATTCTAAAAATAGAATTCTATCCTTCTTTTTTCCAGCTTCTGTAAGAAAATTGAAGTTTCTTGAATCATGCTTGCCAAGACAGAATCTCCACAATTTCCGTTTTTAGATAAGACTAAATTTTCCCAGGATCTAATCAGATCAAGGCAAGCAATATCCAACTGTGTATCTGTCTATTTCTTTGTAAACAGTGACACACCCCTTCCTCCCCCCCTTTAACTCTGGGGTCACACCTGTTTGAATGGGTACAAAACAGACAAAAGCTGCTTGCCCTTGAAACTGGTTAAACATGGTTTGTATCTGTCTGGGAAACCACGTAACTAGGAAAACCCAACGTTGTGTCCAAGCTAAAGATTCTTCTCAATACCACACATACTATCTCAAGCAGAATCTCATACACTAGCTTCATGACCAACATTTGTAACAAGAATACAGGTGGGGAATCTCAGGTTTGCATGTATACAACTGTGACTAATTATATTGGCTAGCAGTCTTACTTCATTTTAACCTCTAATTTTACATTTAAATTACTAGACCTGGAAGTGCTTCCTAATTTCTAGATCTGGATATAAACCCTGTCTGTTACAATTGGGGTGGATGACAGTTGTCCACCTATCCCTATCTTTCCAACATACCCCAGTTTCCATTGAACAAGAAGTCTGGCATACAGAGTTTCTGTAAAAAGGTCTCTGTCCCAGACCTATCCCCCTGCCCTATTCGCACTACAGAGACAAACAGGAATATGGGGTACTTACAGATGTCCCTTGACCTGCTGGCCCTTCCTCTTTTGATGCAGACTAGGATGCAGCTGGCCTTCTGGGCTGCAAGTGCCCACTATCAACTCATGTCAAACTTTTCATCATCAGAACCCCCATGTCCTTATCTGCAGGGCTGCTCTCAATGAGTTATTTTCCTAGTCTGTACTTATGTCCGGGATTGTCTGGATCCAGGTACAACACCTTGCACTTGGACTTGTTGGTCCTCATTATGTTCACATGGGCCCACTTCTCAAGCTTGTCCAGGTCCCTTTGGATGACATCCCTTCCTTCTATTGTATCAAACACATCACTCAGCTTGGTGTCATCTACAAACTTGCTGAGGGTGCACTCAATCCCACTGTTTATGTCATTGATAAAGATGTTAATCAGTACTGGTCTGAGGACAGACCCCCTGAGGTACACCTCTTGTCACCAGCCTCCATTTCGACACAAAACCATTGAGCACCACTATCTCGATTCAACCTTCAAGCCAACCCCTTATCCACTGAATGGTCCACCCATCAAATCCATATGTCTTCAATTTGGATACCAGGATGTCATGTGTCAAAGGCCTTGCAGAAGTAGATGACATTAATCGGTCTAGTGAGCCTAAAGTACCATTTAGTTCATAATAGTTTTAATATCAAAATCTAATAGTCTTATGGTAGAGAGCTAGATCATGGGCCTGTTAAGGACACTCCCTAGAATGCTAAATCTTCCTTTAAACATCTTTAGACATATCCATACAGTAATGTGCTGTACATTTGCAGGTGGAAGAACAGCTAACAGCTCATTGTGTCTGGGAAGAATGGGTATTAAACACCTTATTCTTTTCACAGTAACTCCTCGGGGAGACAAGACTTGTGTAATACCTGACTCTTGCCAGGTCCGATGAGATGACACCTAACAGAACCATGGAGCCAAGGAAGGAAGATGATCAACATTTCTACAGAGTCTTCTACTTTCTAAGGTTATTTCTGAAACAGTTTATTGTGACTATCTGATAAACACCTGTTGACCTGAAACGTTAGAAAACTTGGTCCAATAAATATAATTCATGACAATGTTAATATAGACATGTTTTTGTTTGTTTGTTTGTTTGTTTGTTTGTTGGGGGTGGGAGGGGGGGAGGGAAAGGGTGTTGTTCAATTGACTGTGCTGTTTTATTTTGTTTTGTTTTTCAAACAATAAAGAAGAGTCATTCCAGAACATAAATTATTTGGATGTGATACAGTTAGAAATATTGTTAGGGATTAAGAGATGATCCTGTTTTCAAGAGTCAGTAATGTAGCTAGGCAAACTAAAAATTAAAAGCAAACAAACAAATAAATACATGACAAAAAAAAAAAAAAAAAAAAAAAAAAAAACTTTTGTCAAAATCTTCTGAGATCATAAATTCATTACCAGTTAATAAGACTCGGACAGATTTGGCTAGCAATCTTTTCCAGGATTAATATGGTGCTGCATTTCCCAAATACCCACGAAATTTAACTGTAATGTACATCAGACATTATTCCGATACACTTGTAGGGTTAAACCAGATCTTTGATTTTGCTTATTTGGACTTAAAATCAGAATCATTACTTCAGCTTACAATATGGTTCAAATTAACTTCTGTATAGACAATTTTTGTCTCTAAAACTTATACTCCTTGTCTTAATTACTTAAAAATGATGCACCCGGCATGTCATACAAATACTGTTAACATGGGATAGTTTTAATATTATGGTCTACATTTAGTCCTCAGTTCTTTTAGGTAAATCCAGAATGATTATGCATTTTCAGATATTTGTACAATCCAGATTGTATTTCTAATTATAACTACCACTGGGGAACTCATATACATGTATTATTACAGTGAAACATGATTTAAATCAAGGGAGTTAGAACAGTGTAAACTGCTCTGGATCAGCGTAATTCCAGACATGAGTGCAGACTGGGAGAAGAACTAATTGAGAGCCGCCCTACAGAAAAGGTTTGGAGGTTCTGGTGGACAAAAACCTTGAAGTTAGCCAGCAGTGTGCACATGCAATCCAGAAGGCCAACCGTACTGACATCTACATAAACAGAGGGGTGGCAAGCAAGTATAGGGAGGTGATTCTCCCCCTCTGCTCTGCCCTCATGAGGCACCATGTGGAGTGCTGCATCCACGTCTGGGGCCTGCAGAACAAGAAGGATGTGGATCTGTTAGAGTGGGTCTAGAGGAAGGCCACAAAATCAGAGGGCTGGAGCACCTCTCATGAAGAAAGGCTGAGAGAGCTGGGGATGTTCAGCCTGGAGAAGAGAAGGCTCCAGGGAGACCTTTCATGTTATGACCTGTCAAAACATCATAAAAAAAGATGAAGAGAAACTTTGTTCAGGTAACTTTGTCCTTTTGTTTAGGACAAGGGGGAATGGTTTTTATCTAAAAGAGGGGAGATTGAGATTAGGAGGAAATTCTTCACTCAGAGGGTAGTGAGGAACTGGAACAGGTTGCCCAGAGAAGCTGTGGACACCCCATCCCTGGAGGTGTTAAAGGCCAGATTGGTTTGGGCTTGGGCACCCTGATCTAGTGAGTGTCATCCCTGCCCATGGCAGGGGGGTTGGAACTAGATGATCTTTAAGGTCCTTTTCAACTTAAGCCATTCTATCATTCTATGAATGTACTGGGTCTGGCTGTGATGTTAACTTTCCCTGCAGCAGCCCATACAGTGCTGTACTCTGCACTTATAGCTGGAACAGCAGTGTTATCACACCAGTGTTGTGTTTACTGCTGAGCAGCACTGGCACAGCATCGGGCCTCTCTCTAACCCTCCAAGGGGGTGGGCAAAAAGTAAGAGAAACATCACGGGGGCAACTGACCTGAACCAACCAAAGGGATATTCCATACCATGTGATGTCACACTCAGCAATAAAAGGTGGAAACAGGAAGAAGAGGGGAGGGGTGGGCTCTCATTGTGAAAATGTCAGTCCTCCTCCCGAACACAGGCTATGTGCATTGAGGCCCTGCTTCAAGGACGTGGTCAATCATTGCTCATTTGTGGGAAGTAGAGAGTAATTTCTTTCCTCTGCACTTCCAAATAGCCTTCATTTATTTTATTTGTTTTCCTCCCTTCTTTTTATTTCCCCTTTCCCCCTCCCTTTTCCCCTTTCCCTTTTATTTCCCTTTAGTTAAATTGTTTAGTTCATAATAATCTTTATTTAATTATTATTATAATTTCCCTTTAATTAAATTAGCCTTATCTCAACCTGTGAGTTGTTCTTTGCTTTACTTCTCCCCCTCCTCATCTAAAAAGAGGGGGAGTGAGAGAGCAGTTGTGGGGTTTAGCTGCCCAGCATGGTAAAACCACCACAATGAAATGTGGAGGAAATGATTCAGGCCCCTCCTCCATCCTGAAATAGTTTCCATATTGAAATAGGCTCTCAAAAGGACATTCATATCTTAAAGTTTTTATATACTGAGCTGAGTAATGAGTTTGATATGAGCACTGAGATGAGTTTTTATATATTTTTTATATACTGAAGTCTTTGTGTTATTCTAAGCAAACTAGAGAAAAAATGCCATTTAGGTATTCTGCAAAATAGTAGAGACCTTCAAAGCCTTATGTGAACATTATTATGCTGAATATTTAGGATCTCACTAGAATATGTCAGGCACAAGTTCAATAAGCCTCCAAACAAGAAAATGTCTGAACTGCTAGTTATAAAATAAACAGAGATGTAACAAAAACAACCACCAGAGAAAACACAGTCTAGAAAGTAAAAAGAATTTTGCAAACATGTGATAAGGAATCTATTTAAGAGAATAAATGAGCCTGTTCCTTCACAATAGTTTTGAAAATACAGAACCATCACACTGTAGCTATTTCGTGCTCCAGTCTGATAAAGAACGTAGATCAGAAATTACATCACTATACTTTTCAGAGGTCTCAACCCAATAAGTAATGACCAACAGAAAAATAAATACTGCTACTAATAAAAAAAAAAAATCTTCTGTTGACCCCATGTCAAAACAAAACAAAACAACTTTTTTTGTAGCTCAATACTGTCTTTGTAAAAGGATTTCATAAACACACTAAAATTGTCTAATTTATAACATCTTTCTTTCTTTAGAGAAGACACATGCTCAGGCAGAGTCTTCCTGAAATAACAGCAGTTAATTTAATGGAAATATATAACCAGCAAAATTTACACTGCATTTAGATAGTCTGTTCTCACTCACAGACCTCAAAACAACTTGCAAAGGTGTAATTTCCACTTTACAGACGTGCTACTGGAGGTGCACAAGGACTTCCCAATTAGTTAATTGACATGAAGCAAGATGGAAGCAGTTTAGCTTACAGAACAGAGCTCTCTCAATTCCTATCTTAGTCCTTGTAGAAAAGATTTACAGTATCCCCTGTCACACTAAATAGAAATTATATTAGCTGTCTATGTTTTACTAATAAAGAAGTGCTTCCTATAGTAAGAAGTTTTCAGTCTTACTTTGTAAAAATGAATTCAATATTTATAAGAAAAATTAAATTATAATGGTTATAATTATTATAATTTATTCTGATTAGAAGTTGAAAATTACCTGTTTTCCTGGTTTTTTTTTGTTTTTTTTTTTTTTTTTTTTTTTTTTGTGGAAGTTCTGGGATATATATATATATATGTTTGCGAGAATATTCATGCAATTCCTCAAATGAATTTCTGTCTTCAATTATGAAAAAAGGCACTTATACAGGCTAGCCATTTACACAGGAGTTTCAGTTTTACATTGTTAGATAATGATATAACCCTCAACACATCACAGAGGATAATGAGTTTCTAGCTTTCACCTAAACCTCATGAGCTTAAATTAGGCTTTAGGTTCTCTACCTAAAGTCTAAGCCCTCCACTGTGAGCAAAGAAAATTGCTTGAAGACAGATAAGCAATAACCATTAAGCAATGTTTATATTACGGACACATCACACAGTCTTGAAAAGACTCTAAGAATACTTATCCTTGACCATGATAGGTGGTTACTAAAGCACAAAAACAAAATCAGTTGCTGTTCTGAAGAACTAATGAACTTTGTGTGGGAAAATTTCATTATGAATGTATTAGAGTGTGTACTTACTAAGTTCCTTACAGTTACTACTACTACTACTACTACTACTACTACTACAAAAAAAAAAAAAAAAAAAAAAAAAAAAAAAAAAAAAAAAAAAAAACGAGACATTATTTATATGAAGCACAGCTCAGGTTCCTTTTTCACTCAAACCCATACTACATAACTTCTGCTTCTTCAGGTTTTTTTAAAGGCTTGAGCTTGCTCTTAGTTTCCTGTTATATGTAATGAGCCAAAAATTAAGACCTCAGAATTATGCTTTATTCCAAATGGACAGTAACCACGTAACAGTAAAGACTGGACAAACTCATTGAGAAGAGGATGCAAAGTGTGTGTGTGTGAGAGATTTCTAAGTACTTGTATGGATGTGGTTTTATATTTGAGCTTTGATAGGAAAGAGATCAAAGCATATTTCTATGTTTTCATCCTCTCACAAATAAATACCCTAAATTATTGTCATATGATTAATGGATCAATCAGTATTACATTCTCAGTTAATGTTTTCATTCTTCCATAAAGGAGTCTGGTTAAGGCACAGTACTTTTGTGCAGAAGTTCTGTTTCTTTCCTTACCACAAAGTTTGTGAGTTTGAATAAACTGCCAAAGGCCAACTTTTCAAAAGCATCCCAACATTTATTTATTTATTTCCAGAACTATTTGAGAACCAGATGTGTTAGTGCTTAGATTTTACCTTTCCTAGAAATGTCTGGGCTATTTAGGAGCTTTGCCACTCATAAAAGGCCTCTGGTTAATCTAGTGCAAGAACGTATTGTGTAATCACCTTGTTCATCCTATCCCTATGCAGGTTAAAACTCTGTGAAAGTGATAAAAGCAAATATGATTGTGTAGCTCAGTCTTGCCATTTGTAGTCCAGCATCTTTGCTTCAACCACAGATGAATGTTGATTTGAGCCAGTAAGCCCACTGTGATTCAGACCCTGCATTTTGCAGCTGTTGTTAAACTTCTGCCATGTCTGCTACAGCACAGAGAAGAACATCAGAGGACTGGGGTGGCATTAATGACAAGTGAAAATGTCTGTCTGCTCCTGAGCATAGATACCTTATGGACAGGCTGACCAAAAAATTTAGTCTGCACATAAGATCAATCCTCTGTGTTGACAAGAAGAATGAAGCAAGTATGTGAAAGGACTTCCAAATAATGGATAACAGAACATAACCACAGCTGTCAACTTACAGATGATGGTGTTTGATGTGGCAGATATACCAAAAATAGAAGATGTGATGAATTTATGTCACTCTAATAAAGAAATGAAAACAGACAACAGAGCAAATATAAGGCATAAAAATGGATGTGCCAGATCCCTAGAGAAAACAATTACAATCAGTTACAGGTGTATTATCCTTCAAAAGAAAAACGTGCAATTGGATTATCTACAGAAGTAGATAATCACAGTACACAAGTCATAAACACAGTAGACACAAGCCATAAGTTCAAGTATGTGTTAGACAATTCTTGTTGTGGTTTGAGACACTCAGACTCCAGATTCATACTAAAGAATTTAAAAAAATCTGTATATCAAGAAAGACTGAATAATTATTGTACGCAGAAGTCATATATATATATTAGTAAAACATACTGTACCTTGCATAAAACCTTCCACAACTCATTTGAGTTCTTAAACCTGGAATGGATGCTAACATAAACAATTTTATACCTGCAGTTTGATGGTCTTCACTCCTTCCATCTAATGTGTTCGTGCTAACAGTTAAATTTTATTGCTGTAAAATATTAGAAAAAATACACTAACATATAACTACACTATATTATTGTTTCAGATGTATCTTTAAAAAAAAGTGAACACAATTCAGGTAAGTTCAGTTGTTGAAAAACCAAGTGAACCACCAGAGCTCAAATCATAGATGCACAGCCTGAGAAAATGGACTTAAAATTCCAAGGCTTCTAACGTAAATTCACAGGATTCTAAATGTAAAACATATTTAGTAAATGATAAGCTCAGGAAAACAAAACAAAAAAAAAACAAAAACAAAAAAAAAACAACAACAACAACAAAAAAACACCACCACAACAACCAAAAAAAAAAAAAAGTCCTCAAGGAAAGGATAAATATAATCACTGCAAATGTTTTGCTTAATCAGTATCTCTTTCAATATCAAGATCAATACATCTTCATAGGATGAAGCTTCCCAAGACTAGACAAGGATGAAGAAAGAAAGGATCACTATTGAGAATAATAGCAACAATAGCACTAGTACAAGCAATAGCAATAAAGCTTGTTAAAAAAAATTAAATATACCATCAAAATAATAATCACAAGAATCTCTACCATAAGCTGCACAGCTCTTCTCTGCATCTTTTTTTTTTTTTTTTTAATATATTCTATACAATGATTTAGCTTCTGCTAGGAACATTTCATTGACTTCTGTTTCATAGATGAAAAGAAATGCGAACGTTTTATAATGTCAAAATTACTAAAAATAGTAATATTTCATAATATAACTAAATGGGTATCAACATCATGACATACAAGTAACACAATAACTATGTTGATGCCAAATAATAGCACAACCTGAAACTGCTTTCTCTATTTCATATAAAGGTTTTTCTTAACACAGTTTTAGGATAACACGTTAGTGTACCAGTAGTTTTGTATAACTGTAGGCATGCAAGAGAAAACAAAATATAAATGGTGTGGAATAGGTAGTTCTGATTTGAACTCTGTGATCAATGGCTACAAGGCAGAAGACTTCAAATAACATCTGCTGGGAAAAAAATGCCCAAGGGTGAAAATGTAATGGTGATTTAACAGCAGCCACATCTCAGAAATGTGGCACTTCTCTCATGAG
Organism: Anas platyrhynchos; assembly: GCF_047663525.1. Lineage (NCBI taxonomy): Eukaryota > Metazoa > Chordata > Aves > Anseriformes > Anatidae > Anas > Anas platyrhynchos. The sequence goes on from NC_092589.1 coordinate 70,578,466, forward strand.
TTCACAGAGATATATATGGTCTGAATATTCATTCATAGCTAGTTTTATATTTGAAGATACTATTAAGTGGAAAATGGCAAACTAGGCAAATATTGCACTTCAGTAGAGTTGGTGTTGCTAGTACTTATCTTACAGAGAACAGGCATTCTGACAATGGTTTAAATGAAGTCTACGGGAAGTGGGATCTGGAGTAGAAGCGGCACCCTACCACATTTCACATAATAACTTCAGCATGACCTCTTTGATAACATTCTCTGACAACTTTTGCAAAGACAGACAAAAAGAAGCAAAAATGGTGACAAAAAAGAAAGATGTGCTTTTGTCCAAGTCATAAATTGCAGTGCATCTCTAAAGTCTGTAGGGTCCCTCTAAGGATCCGTGTTGTTCAACCAGAACTAGAATCCAATCCACTTCACTGCTCATTGTGCATTTAGTTGCATCTCTCAGTTACATGCAGACGTAAAAGTTATATACACTCTGCTGAATGAGTGCTTACCACTTGTGAATATTCAGCCCTCATGGTCCCTCCTGTGCTCCTCCCATGCTTTTGGGGAGGGGAGGAAGGGTTGTGGAAGGAGGAATTGGAATTGTGGTGGTTTCACACAGACATGAAGCTGAATTCTACCACAACTATTTTCTCAGTATTCCTCTTCAAAGAAAGAGAGGGAGAGAATATGGAAAAGGGCTCAAGGGTCACTATAAGTACAAGAATATCACTCAGCAATTACTGTCACTAGAAAAACAGATTCAATATATGGAGATCAATGTAATTATTGCCTATTACTAGCAAGCTAGAGCAATGAGAAACTAAAAGCAAATTAAACCTACCTTCCCCCAATCTACCTCCTCCCTCCAAGCAGTGCAAGGGAACAAGGAATGGGGGCAGCATTCAGTCCCTAACACTTCATCTCTGCCGCTATCTCAGGGTCACTCCCTGCCCCTGCTCCATGTGGGGTCCCTCCGATGGGATGCTGTCCTTTCTGAACTGATCCTGCGGAGGCTGCCCACAGGCAGCAGCTCTTCAAGAACTGCTCCCACATGACTCTGTACCACGGGATCCATCCATCCCCCAGGAGCAAACTGCTCCAGCATGTGTTCCCCACGGGCGGCAGCTCCCCTGAGATCCCCTGCTCCTGCGTGGGCTCCTCTCCAGGGTCTGCAGCTCTGGCCCGGTGCCTCCTCCTGTGGGGGCTCTCCATGGGCTGCAGCCTCCTCCAGGCCACATCCACCTGCTCCAACGGGGGCTCCTCCACAGGCTGCAGCATGGAGATCTGCCCCATGTGGGACCCATGGGCTGCAGGGGGACAGCCTGCTCCACCAGGGGCCTCTCCACAGGCTTCAGGGGAACTGCTGCTGAGTGCCTGGTGCACCTCCTGCTCTCCTTCTGCACTGACCTGGGTGTCTGCAGGTCTCTCACACTTTTTCACTTCTTTCTCTTACCTGTTGTGACGCAGAAGTTTTTCTGTTTCTTAAATCTGCTGTAACAGACGAACAACCAGCACCATTCACCATCTCAGCTCTGCCAGCAGCAGGTCCTTTCTGGAACTGGATCTGATCTAATATAGGGTAGTTTCTGGACTCTTCTCACAAAGACCACTCTTGCAGCATTCCCACTAGAAAAAACTTTGACACATAGACCCAATACATAAGGATGGCTTAAATGAAATACTATTAAAGATAAAATATTGCCAAGTCTAGAAGAGTGCCATTTGGAAATATTTCTTCTATGCAAGAGTAATTAGGTATTAGTAGTAAATTAAAAAGGAATAATAATGATACATAGCAGCAGAAGACCTGGTAATTCCTTCACTAGCTTTTTGAGAAAAGCATACTAATGATCCATGCCTACATGATGGTATAAACATATTGAATCTGACTGACCACATGCATGATCATCTTGCGGAGATTGTTTATCATGTTTCATTACTAAGTTCCCTCATACAGCAGTGCAAATAAAGACAAAGATTTGGAAAAAAAAAAAATATATATATATATATATATACACATATATATATGATACTGTTCTGTTTACACAACAAATAAGCTTGCCAATGCTTGACTTTGAAGAGTTGGGCTTAACAGGTTAACTGATGTTTCTGGTATGGAAAGACTATTTTATATTTCTAACTAGCAGGCCAAAATCATTAACTGTCTACCAGTTTCATGTCTACCTATGAGCATTTTCCAGCATCCATGCTTTGAAACACTACACTGTGCTCTTGAATAGATGAATGGCAGTGATAGCATCACAGTACTGTGGAAAGTTTCAGAAGAACAGAGAGTTTACAAAGGTCATCTGGTAAACCAGCAACCTTGTCATACTGCAAGGTCAAAGGGCAAATTTAGAGGCACAATCTGTTCCTCTCCTTCAATGCTGAAAATCCAGAAGTATTCAGAAGGTCTCTTCAGTTGTCCTTTTATGATATACCTTTCCACTTGTCCTGGCCCCAAATCCATGGTATGTTGACTAACACCCCAAAGACATCAACTTTCATGATATGCATGACATTTCAAAAGGCCAAGCTCTGCCATTCTTTTTGCATACAGATGTGCTCACTGACAATGCACAGTTTCACGCATCATGAACATATCTGAGACTTGGTTTAATTTCTTTAAAACTAATCTTAGTTTCCTCATAGACTCCCTGAAACAAAGACCTGTGTAAAGTAGCTAAGTAATTTTGTGCTGAATATTGATATTTTTGGGCAGTTACTTTGACTTATCCAACAACAGTTTACCAATTTTATTTTTTTTTTGCCTCAAGGACCAGAGGCAAAGTTCAAGATTGAATTGAATTTGGTTTCAAGATTGGAAACTAAATCTCCATTATGAAAGCAAAAAAAAAAAAAATCATATTTGTGGCGAGCAATAACTGCATCTGCAAGAAATTATTCTGCATGTACTTGCTCCACTGTTACATGAAAAACTACATACATGTCCTGAAGATTTGGCATCATGGGCTAGTTTTACCTTGACAAACAAATAACAGAAGGAAGTCTTTCATCTAATACACCTAGATGTCTGTGAGAACAGTGAGCAAAGTGACATCTAATTATCTACCTCGCTATATCCAAACATTTTGAAGTGAAATTGAATAGTGACACAGCGCTAGCATTCACCAAAAAATCCACAAATTCTATAAGATTAATGATGACTTTGATTTACAGCATTGTCATCTAAAATTATACTTTAAATAGACAGAAATTTCAGCAATTTTGTGACATAAAGGATCATGTTGCTGCATCAAGTGGTAACTTGTTAGTCAATTTATTAATTGGTAGTAATTTCAGTAAAACAATTATAAAACAGATATTAACAAGTAGGATTATATGTGCAATTATAGAGTTTCCTAGATTAAATTCCAAAGGCTTCTTATAAAGTAAAGAAGATAAAAGACAGCACACCTACTAGGGAACATGTATTTCAATAGAAGCTTTTTTTTTTTTTTTTTTTTTTTTTTTTTTAACTGTGCAACTATCTCATTAACATTTATGTTTAGAACTGAAATGCAAGAGGTGATTGACATAGAACTCAAGAATTATACAATTCAGAAAGTCTTTTGTCATAGAAATAGAATCAGGGAGACAGACTCTGGAATCGGTTCAGCAAGCAGCAGAAAAGAGAATGAACTAGGTAAAAAAAAGTTTTTGTTTGTTTGGTTTTGTTTTAATGATGAATCAAAGCATCAAATTATCAAATTAAATATGCTAAATTTATTTACTTTTTTTTTTTTTAATATTGCTTTTTCTCAGAAGATCATATAATATTGCACAGTTACAGTTACTAATGTGTCCTCTTACACTTTCACAAGTGAAGAATCAAGGGACAACAGTAATATTTGCAAAGTTATATGTCTAATTCTTAAAGCATTTCAGAAGCTTAAGTTCCTTTTTGCAACCACGAATGAGGTACTTGATGTATTCAACAGATAAAACAGATAACAGAATATCTGCATATTACAACCAGAAGAAAAATATTTTGTCTTGAAACAAATTAAGATTCATTCTCACAAGGAAAAACCCTCACAGAAAATTTAGAATCATGTAGCACTCTTACTTCAACAGTGGCTTATCGCATTTTGAACTCATCTTTGCAACTAGTTTCATAGTTTTGACAGGAATTATGGCAGATATCCTCACTCTTATAAATCTGTGGTCCAAGAAGGTAGTACAAATGCCCTGTGGTTTTGGAGAGCATCGTGGAGAAGTACTGACTATGAAAGTAATCCATGTTTCAGGCTGTCCCCATTTTGTCTTATTCTTTGGTTGGAAGGAAATGACGCACCAACACTTGTGTTATCAGCTGTAGCCTAGCTAACATAATGCACCTGTGGATGTCCTAAAATCTTTTGAGAGCCCATGATGGTGGATAACGGACTTGGAAGTTTAGTAGTCCATACCTGAATTATGGATGAGTCGCATCAGCATTCAATGTAAACAAAACCAATCATGTTTACCCCAAAAATGTAGTAGATAAAACAGTGTATTAATTGAAAAACTAATTCATATTAACAGCTCAAAAGTATTATCAGAAGAAAAAATATATCAATTAAAATAACAAAATTCACTGATAAAATTATGATTAATAATAAAGATCCTCCTGAGTTGCTCCAGTGCTTTATCTTTTTTGAAGCTAGTTAATTAGCCTAATTAACATCAATTAAAATAGAAGAAGAGTAGCAGCACTCCCTTCTTCTGTCCTGCTAGCATCACTTCTAATTAAGTATGACCAAGACTGATGTGGTTTATATAAAGTTTGTAGCTATCAGTATGTATTAGGCATGGGCAAGCAAACAGCAGATTGGACTCCTCTCAGGGGACCTAAATGGGGAAATGTCTAGTTTGGGGGTGGTAAGTAGCAAGACATGGAAACCCAGCTGCTCAGCCTTTCTAAGATGGCAGATGGCCTTTTACAGAAGCAAAACTGCATGTACTTAGAGACAATTTTTGGTAAGAGTTTAATCACCAAAGAGCAATAAGGTAGTTTTGTCTCGGGCTTTTAAAATCTGACTTATTTTGTATACATACAAAATGCATTAGGATGTTATGCATTAGAAGTTACATGATTTACAGCTTTAAAAAAAAAATAATAATGTCAGGAACTTTTGGTGCTTTCTTTCTATTGTGCTGTGGAAATGTCACTTTTGAGAAATGTGTTTTTTCTGTATTCTAAACTGGATTTTTTTTTTCTTACTTCAGAGGTTATATATAAACCCTATGATATTATAGCCTTTACCATGATTTTTAAACCTCACTGACATGGCTAACTATTTTAAACAGCTTGAGGGAACTTAAATTTTGCATGCATGTAGGTTTGGTTATACTGAAGTCACCAGCATCTTTCATCTACTAGGAATTTTCTCCCTCACAATGCCTGAAGTGTGACTTAAGAAAGAGCACAGAAGCAAAAAAGAAATTGAAGCAGTGTCCCTCTTATTTTGTTCACAGTAATCATTTTGCTTCTCTTCCTTTTATCAGTAAATGCTTTCTGTCACCATGAATGAATGCACTCAGGCATGGCAGAAATATGTTTTTATTGTATTCATTATGAATATACAAGATTTCTGGCATGATATGACACTTGAGAAACATGTAATAAATACAAATAGCAATGACTACTTAAGCTGAAAAGACAGGCTGAATCCTAGTCACTTTTCGTTTCACTGTTTCACACTTAAATGGTATGTGAGTTTCTCACTTTCAGAGGTTGTTTTTTTTTTTTCTTTCTTTCTTTTCAGAGAAACTGAATTTTAATACTCAAGATTTCCACTGTACAAACCACCCAAATAAATCAAAGCACTAGTTCACATCATTGTAATATTTGGTCCATGAATGAAGATCTGAAACACTTTTAGGCAGCACAAGGAACAGAATTTCAAATATCATAAGACCTCTATCTGTTTATAAAGTTCAAATTGTACATAGCATAAATAAAGCCTTATTTTATGGTGATGTATGAGTGTGTTCAGATTCACTGCCAAGAAATAAGAAGTCCAGTTGCCACTTACACGTGCTGCTTCTTTGGCTGTATTCACATGCAACAAAATGTAAAACTGGGGAAAAAGATTCAGGCTCAGCTCCTACTGCACATATTCCTTGTAGCAACCCAAGTAATATACATAATAAGTTAAAACAAGGCTGTGACACATGCAATTACAGCAGATGAGACCAGGGATTTCAGCAGAGGATCAGGGTGCCCCAGGGTATTGAGTATAAAAGAGTCTGTCTATTAAATAGTTTGTGCTTTGCTATGACAAAAAAAAAAAAAAAAAAAAAAAAAAAAGTGTAATTGTCCAGATGTTTTAATTTGATGGTGCTATGGTAAAACCTTGACTTTCCTTGAAGAAGCATGCAGTTTTCTTTAAGATAGTAAATGCTGAGATTTTGTGCTGGAGAAATGCTATGGAATATATTTGGTGGGTGAAGGGAAATGGGTACAGTTCTTCTGTTTATACATATTTCCATCACCATTTAATTATTTTATTGGAAATATATAACTCAAAGCTGTTCAGCAGCAAGGATTTGTGTTTTCCTTTTTCTTGATTCTTCCTGTAAAGTTGCTGAATATTTGCTTGTCAACATCGTTCAAAAACAATGCAGAGAGAAAAATACATCTTAAAGTAAGCATTAAAAAAAAAAAATGTGCACAGTACATTACCCGTAGTCTCAGCACCCACTATACACAATATTCCATTTGAGAAAAAGCATGCATTAATTTGTCTTTGGCTTTGTAATACAATTATGTTTACTATAGCAAATAAATATATAAATAAAAGTAAATGAACATCAAGAGAGGTTTAAGGCCAGAGGCTCTGACACCACCCAAGTACGTTTCCTTGTTTCCAGGGCTGAATAGAATGAAGCAGGGCTTGAGGTGTGTGTGCAAAACCCAAGTAATGGCTTTTACATCTTCAAAATGGTCAGGTTAGAAGTTAATTCAGGACTCTCAAACTGGACATGCATTCATAAATACAGAGTATTTTAATATCTCACTGATTTAATAGACTTGTTTAAATAATATTAGGTTTGCATGTAAATTCTTTGTAGATTGAAGACTATACTCCTGCATTTAGAGCTGATGGATAAGAACTTCCTCTTGTGGAATTTTGGGACTTCCCAATCCAATCCCAGAAGAACAAAGGCGCAAAATATTTAAAAAACAGCTTAAGCCAATACTTCAAAATTTCCATAATATCTGGTTCACCTCAGATCACAGAACAGTCTAAATGTCTGGAATGCTTATCCCACACCCATTTCCATGACATAGATAACAATGAACAGATTTCTGTTAGATCAGGAGAACTATGATTTAATTAAAAATAAATTTAATTCTTTCTGAATTTAGATGTATTTCAACTAGGAAAATGTATGCAATTTCTTTCTAACACTCACATTAGTCTAAGTAGAATCTAAAAATTGCATGTATTCCCTTGAGTTTGAATGGATTTCAAGCTATCTGAAGCAAATCTGTGGAGTGGCAAAAACCATTATAGCATCTGTGAACCATTCTGGAAGGCTGGTATTTCAGGGAATGCTACAAGATCACAGATAATCTATCAGTGTGAAGGAAACAGTGAACAGCCCCAAAAGCTGCAGAACTACGGCTTATAAACAGCAAAATGTACTCAGTAGGTCAAAGTACATTGGACTTCTCTAGATGAACTCGGAGGTATTACAGTAAACAGGTGTAAAATGGTAAGGCCTATTCAGAGCAGAACACAGCTTGCAGGTCGAAGCTGGTGTGGGCTTGGAAGGTGTTTTGTTTAGAATGTTGTCTAGCTGATGTTTGCCAGCTGAGCAGCAAAAAAACACCTGGAAGGGATTTTGACACTTCTGTTATGACATTTTCTATTTAAATGTTTGTTACACCAGTCTACAGCAAATAGGTGTTTCAATGAACTTTCTTAGTTTTGTGATCTGTTTTGCTACTTGTCCCTGTACTTTGATTATAGACACGCTTCTTTGTCCCTGGCAAGTTCAAATTATTTAAATGATCTCAGGATCCGCAGTATCTTTACAAGCACACAGCAGAGTCTCTGATCACATGTGTTTAACAGAAGTGCCTTCAATCCTACTGAGCTTAATTAATGTATAGTGGAAGAATGAAAAACAAAAAACACAAAACTTTCAATTGAACAACCATCTAAGAACCTAAGGATTAAGAGAATAATCCTTTGCAAACAGAATAAACAAAAAAAAAAAAAAAAAAAAGGATCCATGAAAGTCAAGTCTATGCTGCAAGAGTACAGCTATTCATTCCAGTAATACATATTTAGCTTTTCACAAAGAAAAAAAGTAGTGTAAGCAGAGAGCCAGTGTGAAGCCATTTCCCTATTTGCTGATTACATATCTGTGCAACTAAAGCACTATTTATTGAGTAATAGCATTTAATAGTTGTCTTTTATTCTCAGTAGGCTAGAAGCATAGCTGTTAATTTATTTCAAAATGAAAAATTTCAAGCTGTTTTCTCAGTGTCATGGTCTTTTAACCACATCTTCATATGGGCTGAAATCTAACACTATATTCACATTAAAAAGTTTTGGGTTCAGTTACATTTATACCCCATTGCACAAGAATCAGACCCTGTCTCTAACATGTATAAACTGGTAATTCAGATTTCCACAACTGAGAAACTGAACCAGTATCACATACAGATATGTGCCAAACCATGGAAAACCAGAGTATTATCACAGAGAAGTTCTCTTGCTTAGCAAGCTGCAGCAAGCTTATGATAATTCCCCTGACATAAGAAATAAATAGAAGAGCAAGTAACTACATGAAATAAATGTGTAGCTATCTATGCAGAATTCTGAAGTATAGCAATAACTTTATCATGAGCAACACTAGGAAAAAAAATATTTCCTATTGTTGCTAAAAGTTCAATATAGAAGTTTCTTTAGGTGTTGATATTTTAAAGATAAAATCTACAGAAGCCTATATTGACCAAACTTCAAGGAATTAAAATGATAAATTTGCATTAGAATATATATATGTTGTAATCCCATTAAGTCAAATGTTATTATGGATGTTATTTGTTATTGTTCCTGTTACAGCAATTCCTGGGAAACCTGTCAAAAGTGAAACAACGCTGTGCCAGACATCGTTCAAATGTATAGTATGATATGACCTTGCCCTTAGACCTTTCTCAATCTCATTTAAATCACTAAGAAAGGAAGGTGAAAGCAACAATAGGAATGCTACTGGACAGCCATCATGCAACATTTGCATTAGCTTTATTTTTTTTTTTTTTTCCTGTAGGCAAGGTTATGTTTTTGTAGGACACTAATTTCTGTGTTTTTATGATGGTATTCAATGATCTGTGACTTGCCTGCACTGACCATAGCTTGTGCTTACTTTATCTCTGTGGTGACTTCTGTTTGTATTTACTTGTGATTACCTTTGAGAAACTACCATATAGGAAGAAGAACAGTGGTATGTGAATTCATAAGCCTAAAATAGCTTTAAGTATGGAAAAAGGATTTATCTGAGAAAAATGGAGTTTTGCTTGTTTGCACTGTAGAAATTCACAATTAATACTGAGATTGTTATGAAGAAAGTCTGGATGGAATCGTGTGTGTAAGCATGAGAAAGAAAGCAGAAAAAAAGACTTAAGTGTGGCCTGATGATAAGTGATTCAGTTCCCAGGGCACTGTTTTCATCAGCAAAATGGAGGAAGGTAGTGCTGATGTCCAAAGCAAAGAGCCTGCAATCTAAGATAACTCACCAGCAAGAGACAGTGTACTGACACTGAAAGAGTGGCAGCAAGGCTGCAACTTGTCATGTGCACTAGTTTTTTCCTCTTGGTAAGATCTCTCCTACATGCCAAAAGAGGAAAGACAGACAATGGACAGCAGTGTGTCTTGAGTTTTTTGGCAGCTGAAGTAAGCAAGATCTGAAGTAAAGCCAACAGATCCTGAGGAATATGAGAGGTCTGTACAAAGACTCATTTGTCATTGCCAGCTGAGAGGAGCTCCAGCAATGCAATGAGGACCATACAGGCAGGTGTGCGCTGTATTCTGCATTGCACAATGTGATCTTGAGCTGAATGATTGGGCACATGCATTGCTGCATGTGAGTACACAATTGAGTGTGTGAAAGAGTAAAATCAACTTGCTTTAAAATGTTGAAAATAAATGACATCTTTCCAATCCATAAGACTCGATGATCTTGAGGTCTCTTCCAACCTAGAAATTCTGTGATTCTGTGATCGGTACTTCAGTTTTGACTGCTTTAGCCTTGTGAATTGGTCTGGTTTGGTTTCGTTGGTGGGGTTTTCTTTTTGTTAGCGAGAGACTCTGACCCTTGGAGATCTGGAGAAAAAACGGGTCGAGGCAGGGTTGCATGGGGCAGCCTTTCTCTCTGGCAAGCCAAACGGCCTGGGGGGGAGACAGCCCCAGAAAAGGGGGCCCACAGCCCCCCCAACCCTCGTCCTTGCTCCACATGAGGGCATCTTCTGGGCCTCTCCCAAGGCAGCCGCCTTCGGCCTCGCACGGGCCGCTCCATCACAGAGCTTTGCCGAGGTCACAGTGGCCACCAGCGGGCCCACCCTTGTCCCGGGCCCTATAAAAGGGGCCCCCCTGCCACTGCCCCACCACTTGCTCAGCGATTTGGTCTTCCGAAAGCCAGCGGCTGAAGGAAGGCCAGAGACAGGAGCAAAGGGAGAGCGAGGCAAGCAGCAGCCCTTCTCAGTGCGAGGACAAGAAATTGTTCCTAGGACCACTGAGGAGAATGTCTGCCTCTGGGAGAATGCGCCATGGGTCGAGGGCCAGCGCCTCCAGCACAAGAACCAGCAGTGCCCAGGAGGTGTCTGGTGCCCGGCCCAGAGGTTATTATGATAAATATCACTGGCGCCGAAGCGATGCGGGGAGCAGGCCGGCCCCTCGGACGGACAGCAGCAGCAGGCCTGGGCCTAGCCGGAGGTCCAGTGATGATGGAGAGCGTGGGTTGGAGGGCCACAGGAAGTGGAGCCGTGCCCAGTGGACAGAATATGATGCAAGACCCAGCAGGGGCCAAGGGAGAGATGACAGCAGGAACTCCGTGAATGACAATCAAGCGGAGAATGGAATGGACCCAAGGCCCGGAACTGGGAGGCGTCCTGGTGCGGCACCGTGGCCGGAAAATATGCCCAGTGGAAGGCAGCCTGTGTGGGCAGTCCCTGCCAGGGACTGGCTCACCCTCCAACCCGCGGAGCCCATGGAGGTGGGTGCACGAGATGAAGAGGAACCGATGGAAGTGGACCCACCTCGGCCACAACAAACATGGGAGTCCCCCAGCAGCTCTCTGAAAAGTGTCCTGAAGGAACACCGGCAGCTGTGCAGAAGGGCTAGGCAAGCTCCCTATTCCGCATCGCCCAGGCTCCACTCCAGGCATTAGCCTGGAGCCATGTGGCAATAAAGACCTTTGCCAATTGTTAGGGGTTGTGTGAGTGCTTCTTTCCCATCCGGCAGCCCTTGTGCGAGAGGTGGCAGCCCTTCTGCGCAGAGCCTCGAAGAAGAGCCCAAGAGAGTCCCCAGCTCCCTCCGGGCTGCTGTGCTGGGGTGACAGGAGGAGTCCTCAAGAACCACCATGCGCCTTTAACATTTGTGAAAATAAACCGAGGGGTGAAAACAGTAGTGTGTGAGTGATTATAGCTGGCTAATTTCTTACATTAGGAGTGAGTTTCTATATCTGAGTAATTGGTAATGACAGTCTTGGAGAAGGCTGAGGTACTCAGCAACTTCTTTGCCTCTGTCTGCACTGGTAGAAGGGCTTCCCCCATCTTTCATTTCCCTGACCCCATAGATGGAGGCTGGGGGAGCAGAGTCCCACCCAGTGTAAGCGAAGAGCAGGTTCGAGACCAGCTGATGAATCCAAAGAGGTACAGGTCTACGGGACTGGATGAGAAGAATCCCAGGGTCCTGAGGGAACTGGCTTATGGAGTTGCCAGGCCTCCCTCCATCACAGCAGAAAAGTCCTGGTAGTGGGGTGCTGTCACTGGGGAGTGGAAAAATGGAAACATCATGCTCCTACTCTTCAAGAATTAAAGAATTGAACAAAGAGCACTGCTCTTCTACAGGTAAAGCAATTAGGAGACATTACTTCTCAGAAAGAGCAGTCAGGCACTGGGACAGGTTGCCCAGGGAGGAGGTGGTGTCACCGCCATGGGGGTGTTCAAGGCAAGGTTGGATGTGGTGCTTAGAGACATGGTTTAGTGGGTGACATTGGTGGTAGGGTGATGGTTGGACCAGATGATCTTGAAGGTCTTTTCCAACCTTATATATTCTATTCTATTCTATTCTATTCTATTCTATTCTATTCTATTCTATTCTATTCTATTCTATTCTATTCTATTCTATTCTATTCTATTCTATTCTATTCTATTCTATTCTGATCTTATCACCACTATTTTCATCTTAAATTTAAAGCATGGCACCATTCCAGCTACTATGAAGAAAATCAAATCAAGTCAAAACAAACAAACAAACAAACAACAACAACAAGGCAGGACAGAACTACAACAAGGAATTTGTTCAAAAGAGTATGAAAAATAATATATACCACTATATGGGTTCAAATTAAAAAACAAAATAAAGAACAACCAAGTACTGTTAACAGTGTTCAACTTGTTAAGCTTGTTGTGCTGATGAACTATCTTTTGGCTTTGTAGCCTGATAGCTCAGTGCATGAAATATTACTGTTTCCTATCAGAGGCTGTTCTTTTGCTAATTTTGTACAGTCTTAGGATTGAGTTCTGTTAGGTTTGCTTGGTCTGACCTTGCATTGGCTTGTCTGGTACTTTGCTTTAGTTCATTTGACTGTGAAAGCAGTCTTTCTAACGACCAAGTGTCTATACCTAACTTGTTTTGCTTATCTTTCTATATTATAACAAAATATTCTATATAAAAAGTAGTGACAAGCAACTGTTCTGCATAGAATGAAATATTTATGTCCTTAGCTTAATGATGTACTGTAGAGGAACAAAGGTCTGGTATGACAGCAGAGACCTTGAAAGTGGAGACAGAAGATGCATTGTAGAAGAATGTAGACAAGAGACGATAAGGGAAAGTACACGAGATGACAGCCAAGGCCCCAGGGCTATAAACAACTCGCCCATGGTCAGCTAAAGAAATGCAAATCTTAGAGAGGAAAAGGAGCAGAAAATCAGAAGTGCAAATACACCAATTTAAACTGCATTATCATTGCAACATTTTTTACCCTGTAGTATAGTACTTTCCTTTATTTTCTATTCCTGTAGTAATTAGATTTATAATAATTATTATTTTTACTATACTGTTAATATTTTCATTGCACTACTAAAAAAATCTTGGCTTTAAAACAGAGATGCACTTCCTTTTTGCCTATGTCTTTGAGCATAACAATATCTTTGGGGGAATATAACATTCGCCATGCACTTGTTTTCATTTTGCATAGCACATGGATTTATACCAGTTAAAACAGGATCCCCTTAAAACTTGAACATAAAAGAGAATATATTTATGCTATGGTGCCCACTTTCATGTAAATGAAATTTCTTAATTCAAGTTCTGCTCTCAATAGATTTAATTTGTTGTCTATCTATGTGTAAAAAAATAAAGATACTGGCCTAGGTTAATTCCATAATAATTTCATTAAGCTTTCTACTTCATTGGAACAACACCGGGTTTAGATTGATGCAATAAGATCAGAGTTTGTCTCAATAATGTAGCATTTCCAGCTGAAGAATTGTATCAGTGATAGCGAAAGGGCAAAGGGCCCAGGTTACATAGAAAATATTTCAAATCTGCTGGTATGGATTAGCAGGGATGCAATTGAGACTGGAGGGCTTAATACTTTCTCAGTACAGCGCAGAACTGTCTGCTAGTCTCCTCTAAATATAGGGAGTGAAGGAGAAGAGGTTCAAGTAAATCTTGTTCAAGTACTATTAATTCTCCTGTTTGATGCAGAAATTAATATTATATTCTACTTGAACTGTACACCTAGATTTTGCCAATTTACAGACTTTTTTTTTTTAAAAAGGTTTGGAACAGCAGAATGATTTCATCTTTAGGGGTATATATTTTCTTTCGTTAAAAAGAGCATTCTTCAGTGCATATTTTTTGGTATATCCTGGGTTTCTCTCAATACCACCAACAATAAAAGGTTAAATATGGCAGTATTGAATAAAAAATGAATTTAATAAATTTAATAAAAAATAAAAGATTTATTTGAATTCAAATCAAAGACTAATTTATGAAAATTAACTGTTGTCTATTTTAATGGTATCTGTTATAATATTATAATATTAAAAATATAAAAACAGCAGCTCTATTCCTGTATGTCTACTGGCAGTGACAACATCTGATAGTAAGATCTGTAGCTGTCACTCAACACAGCCAAAGTAGCCAATACCTTCTCTGTACAGGAGCTTTTGCTGGCAGATTTGTCCTGGCTCTTAGCATTTGTTTGTTTGTTGTGTTGTGTTTTTGTTGTTGTTGTTGTCATTGTTGTTGTCATAGTTTTTTTGTGTGTGAAAAGTAGACATGACCACAGACAAATGGGAAGTTAAGGACAGTTATATTAAGTGCAAAATATAACTTGAGTATTTCTCCATGGGCTACAGGTGTCCCTCTCTGTATACACATTTCTCCCTCAGAGAATGCATGCCTGGCAGTTTCAGTAGCCATCTCAAACATCAAGGGGAAGGCCTTCTTGTTGAGTATTTTGTTTTTGTTTTGTTTTGGTTTTGGTTGTTGTTTGCTTGTTTGTTTTGTTCTGTTTGTTTTGCTTTTTTCTTTTGAACGGGTAGTCGGTCTGGGTATGTACTGTCTTTCTGGACCGTGCCTGGTGGAGACCATTGCAGCCTAGCTAATGGGAGGCTGTCGTTAGAGGAGGTGTTCGTACGGACAGGGCAGAGCGCTCTGCCCTTCCTACTCGCCCTTCCTGCGTGCTAACTGCCGCACCACTCCCTTCTGACATGCCATGCCCTGTTTGCCCGCCCTGTTCGCTGCGCTCCCTAGGGGCAGCTTATGAACGGCCGGGGAGGGGGCGCTGCTGGCTCCGCCTGTGCCTTGTCAGCCTCCCTCGCAAGGGCTGCCGGGTCTTGGTGGCTCCCTCAAGTCGGCTCGATGCCGGAAAAATTAGCCCTGCCTGGCCCGATCTCCCACTCTGTTACAGAACACGTCTGCCCCAGAGCCGATTGCCTCGGCAAGTGGCGATCCTTTCCTAGTGGATTGTGAAGCGGTGACTACCACCATCCTTCCAACGTTCCAGAGGTCAGAGAAAAGTAGAACAATCCCACTTCTTCAATGATTTCTTCAAGGGACAAATCCTCCCTATGAGAATTCACAGAGTTAAGGATTGTAATTTGTTTGTTTTTATGGCTTTTCTTCTGTTTTAGGCTTTTGTGTGTATGTGTGTCCCCAAAAGATATTATTTTAATTACTTTGCTTCAGTTTAAGAAGTGGTTGCATGTTAAATCGAAGTAGTGAGTGGTGAGTGATCTCCATAAGACTGTTATTAGCAGTCACATAGGTACCACCTCTCTCTTTGACAGATGAGATCTCAAACATACTTACATAAGGTAGTACAAGTTATTTAAATCTTAAAAGCAATCCTTTTGACCCAATGCAATTCGCTATAATGTTGGCCAACCCTAATCTAAATCATCTTACTCAATTCCTTTCATATATTTGCTTGTCACCAAGTTACATAAATACCTACCATTATTTTTTTTTCTTAGATTTACTAAGAAGATTTTATTTTTTTAAGTTTTTATTCAAGTGCGATATATTGAAATGAAACATATCAGTAAAAGTGTCACAATAACATCTGCCATATATGTACATGATATAGAATTTGATGAAACTGTATTGGACATGAATGAGTAATATGAAGAGTCACTTTCAGTCACTTCTGTTTTCAACAGGGATATGGATTCTCAAAATGTGAAAAGAGGTACATGAGGTGATTGAAATCTCTACCTTTATGAAAAAAATAAAATAAAATAAAATAAAATAAAATAAAACAATAAAACATTTAGTATATTTTTCAGAGTTTTCATAAGAAAGCTTCAGTGATTTTTTTCCACTGAAGGAGGCGAATTTGATTCTTTGAGTCTTTTGAAGTCTTTGAATGCTTCTCTATTTTCTAGCTGTTTCATTCCAGGCATATGAAAAAAGTCTAGAAAAACAAACAAATAAACAAAGTTTTTAAGCTCAGTAAATGCCAATAAGATGTACCTAGAATTAAACTCTTCTCTGAAGACATACACACACACACACACACACAAAATT
This sequence comes from Anas platyrhynchos, assembly GCF_047663525.1. Lineage (NCBI taxonomy): Eukaryota > Metazoa > Chordata > Aves > Anseriformes > Anatidae > Anas > Anas platyrhynchos. Next base: position 70,594,715 of record NC_092589.1, read on the forward strand.
GTTTTTCAGAAGATGGAGCTCACCTGCATCTTGGTGGTCACTAGCAGTGTCCCTGACTTGCAAAGCTCCAGCACTGACAGCATGATTATTTCCTCCCAGGTCACAGAAGCACTCCATCTCTCCAGGCTGCTTATCACTACACCTCAGTACTGGAAGTGAAACCTGTAACTTTTCCTGTTGATGTCTCTTGTGAAGAGCAGGGTTAGGCTGTCTTAATGGGAACAAATACTTTTTTAGGGGAATGAGAAGTGGGAAAGTTAAATAGGTCAAAATAGCCCGGAGGCACCGGTACCAAATGAGACTCCAGAACATCACCTGTCAGCCAGGTGGGAAGTGACAATTTCATTAAAAGATACAAGGGAGCTCACACCAATGTCTTTTCTGCCTTTCTAAGATTACCAATGATAACTGGCTGAGAAAGCATAGATTTAGAAATAAAGAGATGAGGATTTTAATTCATCAGGATTTCAGTGTAACAGCTGGATATATACAAGATGAAACAGGCTAAATGTCATTCAGAAGCAGGAACAGAGGGTCTGCAAGTCCTTCAGTTTTCCTTATCAGGAAATTAGTGTTGATATATTTAGTCCCAGAAAACTAGGTGAGGAAAGCCCCTCACATGTACTGAAGTCCTAATCTGAACTGCAAGCAGCTGTTCAGTGCACTGCCCACAGCTACATTCAGTCCAAGGCTTTGTTGTACCAAGCTTTCCTAAGCCAATTAAACCTGACATTTTGCACACTCTCTAATTAAAATGCAAATGAAGGGATGATTTATGTAAAAAGAACAGATTATGCAGGTTAATTAAGAGGAAAACATACCTAGACCCCAAGTTTATTGTTAAGTGGATTTTAAACATAACCTGCTGACACAGCTGAATATGGAGTCTGCACACAGTATGGTGCTTCAGTGGAAAGGCCCTTTATCTATAACAAATGTTGGGAGGTCTCCAAGGGAGCTCTTTTATAATTATTCATCTGTTTATAGAAGTTTGAGATAAATTAGTGAAGATGCATGTTTCATTCCTGCCTTTAACATTCTGCCTCATTCTTCTAATTCTAGCATACACAATGCTATGTCTTAGACTAGCCGTCTACAAATTTGTTCTAGAATAACACATTTATAGTAATTGTACTGCTTGTAATATTCAGTGTACCCATCCCATCTGTAATTTTTAATGCAGGTAATCAGAGCGGAGTTACTGAACTCTTGAGAGATGGGTCTGCACCTCTCTCTTACCTGATGTAAAGGTATGTGCTCCAAACTTGGAATCAGGCAAAAATAAAATGCATGTGAAATAAAACTTTGCCAGCCCCTTTCCAAGGTAGTATTTTCCAGGCTTTGAAGCAATCTATTTATAAGCACTGTGTCATATTTAATTTTTAAATGTACATTTGGAATGATAGTAATGTTTCTGATGTGCTTTCAGTAAGCAAATGCAATTAGACCTTTTAAAATAAGTTTTAACAAAACCAGCCCTACGACAGTGATACAAATAAACTTCTACTTCCCATTTTTGGGGTATAACAGAAAGACAAGCTTAAAAGGGATTAGTCAAGGCAGGAAAAAAAGTGTAGCTTTCAGGGAACTTTGAGAAAGGAGTTCAGGATTGCAAGAGAAAAGATGTGAGAATATGTTCCAGCACTCCAGCCTATCCAAATGTTAGATCTAATTGAAGAAACTCATTTCATAGATCTCCTCATAAACTGACTGTGTCAGCTGAAGAGGCATTTCTTGCATTTTTTTATGTGTTACATAAAAAAGGAGAGAGGTTATTTTTGTTAAAATACCTGATTTAAAACTTCATTCCTGGTTTTCCAACAGATTTCTTGTATAAGCTAGACAAGCAGATCTAAATCAGATTTCTAATGCCAGTTAATACACAGCTGTATTAATGCACAGGCAGGTGCTTTTAAAAACACAAAGGCACCATCTGCATCTTTAGGTTGCTAAATGCTTGAAAATCTGGCTCACTATTACACTGAGCTTCAGGAACAGATGTAAAATGGGAAATAATCAGGTTCCCTTTCTCCTAGCTTTTGTCCATTTAGATATGGTCTTTCATTAGGCCTGCCTTCTCTCCATATATTTGTCTCTAGTGTGAGAGTTATTTTATTTTAATTGAGACATCTAGTCACTACATAGAAAAAAATATATATATATTCTCAGTGAGGATTCACAGAGCAAAAGTGACTATTACCTCAACCCATCATGCTAATACATTGTATAAAAATTCAAAAGCACTGCCAAATGAAGTCCTTATATAAGGAAAAAAAATGAAAGAGAATACCGTGAATCTAATACTTGTTATTGACATTGTAGTTTCAGCCCAAACTCACTGGAAAAGTGTGGCATGGGGGTATAGGGCAATAATTAGTAGTAATTAGATTTACTCATATCATTTGCCCTCTACATTACTTAGAAAAGTACTTCACTTCTTATTGAGCAAATAACTCCTTTAACACAGGAACAGGAAGAGTTATTAAAGAATGGGGAAAGCTATTTTTCAGCTTCCCAGTTGCTTAGTTTAATAAGCAGAATTTAACTTTCTTTCACTAACTTCTTACACTCCTCTTTTCTGCAATAGTAAGAACCTAGACCAACAGCTCAAACATCCATCCTTATGTTTAAAACATACATACAAACTACCATGTAGTTTATATATATATAGTGTATATACATATATACATAGTGCATATATATATATAATATATAAAAATCCTCTTGACCGTTTTCAGGCTAAAGTTAGCAATACCAGGGAATCCCAGAATGCATTGGTTTTCTGATATAATTACATAACACAAAATACATGGAAAAATACATCTAAATGGTGAAGGGAATTAAAGCCCATATTCCTTGAGAAAACTCAGAGAATATGTTGATTTTTTCATCAGGTATTTTGGTTTTTATCTTGTTTTGTGTGTTTGCAATCTTATGATTGTTGCTGCTACATTTTTGCCCGCTTCTTGTGTTTAGGTGCAGGGAGGTTTTGATAAAGAAGGCTGAGGGCTACCAGCAAGACCATACCTGAACATAGTAGTTGAAATTTGCAGTAAAATAAGTTTTCCCAGATTTCCAGAACATAGAAAAGTACACACTGAGGACAGGAGGACAAGCACAGGAGCTGTGCTTGTGCCACCACGGGTGCTGAAAGGGTGCAGGCAGAGCCGGGGGGACAGCAGCCCACCCACCCCCTGCAGTATAAAGGCAGTCCCTAGGGCGCGCCATGAACAGGGCAGGACAGGACCGGCAAGGCAGTTGGAGGAGGCGGTTCCGCCAGAGCAGGGAAGAGCACGGCAAGGATCCTCTCCTCCCTTTCTTTTCCTCACCTCTTCTCCGGGAACTCTGCCTCATACAACTTATAATTCACCATGGTGGGCACCCGTTGCAGTAGCTGGGCTGAGGTGGCAACACAAACTGAGGGGACACAGCATTTCTAGGCTCACGTGGGCACCCAGGTGCATCCCCTGAGGGGGGAAGTGGCAGTCCAGGCTGGACACTGTGGGAAACTCCAGAATCTGGATGCCTCCCTGTGTTCTGAGGGAAGAGAGGGCTGTCATGGGTGCAGGTGTGCCATGCTCAAGGAACTGCTTGAGCAGATGGCCAGGCTGCAGCAAGAAATTGGCAGCCCAAAGGGCTCCTGGGAGTCTCTGAGGGAAATAGATAGGAGATGCCAACCTGCCCCTACTGAGGCCCAGCAGCCCCCTCCTAAGTCCCTGTAAGGGGTAGTGCCAATCCAGCTGCTCACCTGTAGGAAAGAGGGCTTGACCACCCACAAAAAGAGAGGGGCTGGACCCTCATCTCTGCTCAAAGCAGGAGATATCTGCCCATAATACCCACATTGCCACCAAACCCCACGACGTCCCTGGGTAATAGATTCGAGGCTCTTGGGCAGAAAAAGGATCTGTCTGAACAGCAGTTGGAACCCAGGTACTGATAACCATGTCAAGGTCGAGGGAAGTACCAAGCATAGGGAGTGGGGCCAGACAGGGCACTGCATCAAAACCAGTGCCACAAAAATGGACGGAGAGTCTTAGTGATTGGGGACTCTTTTCTGGGGGGCACCAAAGCTCCCATTTGCCATCTGGATAACCTCTCCAGAGAGGTATGTTGTCTTCCTGGAGCACATGTCAGAGACGTTAAGAAGGCTCTGCTACAGCTCATTAAACAGGAGGACTACTATCCTCTTATTGTCTTTCAGGCTAGGTCCCTGGAAGCTACAACAAGGAAAAAGAGTAAAATTAGAAATGACTTTACATCCCTGGGAAGGATGTTGAAGGGATCAGGGGTGCAGGTAGTGTTCTCTTCTGTCCTCCCGATAGGTGACTGGGACGCAGAAAGAAGGAGAAGAATGGGACGGGTAAATGACTGGTTGAGGGGTTGGTGTGTAGACCAATGCTTTGGGTATTTTGATTTTTGGGCAGGCCTTTGAGAAGCTGGGTAAGTGGGCTGCTGACAGACTCTGACACAGCAAGTAGGGCGCAAGTATATTGGGGAGCAAGCTCTCTGGACTGATTACCAGGGCTTTGAACTAAGTTTGACAGGGGAAGGGAATTAGATATGACAGAGAAGGGCTGGGGGATGTTGTGACTGCTGCCACTGTTGAAGATAGTAGGGAAAAAACCCTGAGTTGTCCCATGGGATCATCCAAGGGCTCCTCAGAGAAGGTAATGTTCCCGATACCCCATCTGGAACCTTCTTGTGTCACTCTCTTGCACCCCTCTAGGGGCAATTGCACCTGCTGCTTCCCTTAGACGCCTGTATACCAATGCACATAGCATGGATAATAAACAGGATGAGCTGGAGATCTCTGTATGGTCGAGGGGCCACAATCTCATTGCGAACACGGGGACATGGAGGGACAGCTTGCATGACTGGAATGCTGTCATGGAGGGCTATGTCCTTTTTAGGAAAGACAGGTTGGGGAAACGAGGGGATGGGGTTGCCCTTTATGTGGGAAAGCAATTAGAATGTACCCAGCTCCAATTATCCAGACATCTGTTGGGTAAGCAGGTTGGCCAGGCACATGCAGTCCAAACGGTTCCTGCAATGCATGGAAGATCATTTCCTGATACAGGCGGTGGAGGAGCCAACAAGGTGGGGGGTGCTTCTGGACCTTGTTCTTACCAACAGGGATGGGCTTGTTAGGAATGTGAAGGTTGGGACTGGCTTGGGATGCAGTGATCCATGAGATGGTAGAGTTCAAGATGGAACTTGGTGGAAGAAGTAAGGCAAAAAGTAAGACTGTCACCCTGGATTTTTGGAAAGCCAGCTTCAACCTCTTCTGGGACCTATGTGGGGGTATCTCATGGGCTAGATTGCTAGAAGGTAATGGTGCCTGTGAGAGCTGGGCAACATTTTAACAGCACTTCTAACAAGCTCAGGATTGGTGCATCCCGAAGAGTAGGAAATCGGGGAAGGGGAGCAGGAGACCTAGATGGATGGGCAAGGAGCTCATCAACAAGATCAAAAGAAAGAAGAAGGTCTATGAAATGTGGAAAAATGGCCTGTCCTCTTGGGAGGAGTATAGGAGTGTTGTCAGGGCCTGCAGGGATGCAATGAGGAAAGCTAAAGCCCACCTGGAGATGAAGCCGGCAAAAGAGATAAAGGATAGTAAGAAGTTTTCTTTTGAAGTATGTAAACAGTGAATGGAAGACTAGGGATAATGTGGGTCCCCTGCTGAACAAGAGAGGAGTCCTGGTAATGGGGGACGCTGAGAAGGCAGAGATACTGAATGCCTTCTTTGCTTTGGTCTTTGCTTCAAAGTCTCAGCCCCTGGACCCTGAAGGGAGGAGAAAGAGTCTGGGAAGTGGACAGCTCCCCTTTGGTTGAGGAGGGCATGGTTCAGGAGCATCTGAGTGGGATCAATGCACACAAATCCATGAGTCCTGATGGGATACATCCATGTGCGCTGAGGGAGCTGGCAGAGGTGATCACCAAACCGCTCTCTATCATCTTTGAAAGGTCTTGGAGAACAGCAGAGGTGCATGAAGACTGGAGGATAACCAATGTCACTCCAGTCTTCAAGAAGGGCAAGAAGGAGGATCTGGGAAACTACAGGCCAGTCAGTCTCACCTCTGTCCCTGGGAAGGTGTTGGAACAGTTTGTTCTTGATGCTATCTCCAAGCAATTGGAAGAGAAGAAGGCTATGAGGAGTAGTCAGCATAAATTCACCGAGGGGAAGGCGTGCTCGACCAACCTCATTGCCTTCTGTGATGACAGCTGGGTAGATGGGGGAAGGGCAGTGGATGTCATCTACCTTGACTTTAGCAAGGCTTTCGATACTGTCAATCATGACATCCTGATAGAAAAGCTGAGAAAGTGTGGGATAGATGAGTGGACAGTAGGGTGGGTTGAGAACTGGCTGACTGGCCGAGCTCAGAAAGTAGTGACTGGTGGCACAGAGTCCAGCTGGAGACCTGTGACTAGTAGTGTTCCCCAGGGGTCGGTGCTGGGTTTGGTCTTCTTCAACATCTTCATCTACGACCTTGACGAGAGAATAATGTCTGCCCTCAGCAAGTACGCCAATGATACAAAGCTGGGAGCAGTGGCTGACATGCCAGAAGGCTGTGCTGCCATTCAGTGAGACTGGACAGGCTGGAGAGATGGACAGGAAGAAACCAAATGATATTTAACAAGAGCAAGTGTAGAGACTTGCACCTGAGAAGGAACAACCGCATGTATCATTTCAGGCTGGGGGATGACCTGCTGGAGAGGATCTCTACAGAGAAGGACCTGGCAGTCCTGGTGGATGACAGGTTGACCATGAGCCAGCAGTGTGTCCTTGCGGCCAAGAAGTCCAACGAGATTTTGGTGTGCATTAAAAGGAGTGTGGCCAGCAGGTCAAGAGAGGTGATCCTCCCTCTCTACTCTGCTCTGGTCAGGCCTCACCTGAAGTACTGTGTCCAGTTCTGGGCTCCCCGGTACAAAAAAAGACAGGGATCGAGTCCAGTGGAAGGCCACAAAGATGATACAGGTCCTGGAGCATCTTCCTTATGAGGAAAGGCTGAGAGACCTGGGTCTGTTCAGCCTTGAGAAAAGAAGACTGAGAGGGGATCTCATCAATGTTTATGAATACCTGAGGTGTGTGAGACAGAGGGATTTGGCCAACCTCTTTTCAGTGGTTTGTGGGAACAGGACAAGGGGCAATGGCCACAAAACAGAGCACAGGAAGTTCCGTCACATTAACGTGTGAAAGAACCTAATGGTTCGGGTGATGGAGCACTGGAACAGGCTGGCCAGGGAGGTTATGGAGTATCCTTCTCTGGAGATATTCAAGGCTCATCTGGACAGCTGCCTGGGCAACCTCCTCTAGGGAACCTGCTTTGGCAGGGGCATTGGACCCAATGATCTCTTGAGGTCCCTTCCAACCCCTACAATTCTGTGATTCTCTGATTAAATTGGGATGACACTTGTCTCTGTCAAAAAACTGGATTCGGCAACAAAGTCGCTCCAGTTCTGTGCCCTGTGGGCTGTAGTATCTGCGACTCTATGGTACATTCTGATTATATCCTAAAGAGCACTAAATAATGGTCAGAAAATTGCAGTAGGAAATCATTTGACATCTCATATTTTTGCTTACGTCTGTATTTTTCTTACAGTGCATAATGTGAAAAACAATTGCCTTTGGAAATTATTCTGCAAAGTCTGTTCCCATTTGTTTTAGCTATTACATGTCATCAGATGATAAACTAGAGCTCCTGGAAGTTTAAAGCATTAAGAAGCAAAGCAGATTTTTTGTCTGAACTTCAGATGGCAGAATTAATCAAAAAATCTGAAGTCATCAAACGCATCAAGCAGATCACCATGAGACATTTAATTTATAGTGGTGTGCTTAAGCTCACGGGTAAATTGCTGGGCAATTCAGTCATACAAGCCACAAGCCTCACTTCTAGCTACCAGCTTTCTCAGTAGACTGTGCTTTCTCAGCATCCACAAGTAGATATGAGTAGTGCATAAGCAAAACCAACAATTTGCAAGTTTTCTAGTAATGTATGAACTCTTCAGCACAATATAACCTGCATGTGCTGTCAGGGAAATTACATGAATTCTGTCTGGGAAAAACAGCAATGAAGCTGGAAGATACTGCCCCAGGAGGCTCACACAGTCTGAAGCACTTCTTATCAACCACCACCACTTTTTGCTGGAGAAACTTTGCATCTTCTCAGATATCTAAGAATTTTCTGTGGTTGAAGGGTATAATTTTGCTCTTCTATCCAAACATGAATTGCAGAAACATGGAGCTGGTTTTCCTGGTTTACTTGCTTATTTGATTATTTATTCATTTTAAGTAAGTAGATATTTTCTCAGGACTTGGATAAGTTTCTTAACTAGATACTTCCCATTAAATATGACCTTCATTAATGTGGTCAACAAATTGTGTCCAATTTGATGATGGGGGAATAATCCCCTTCATCTGTGGATCACAGCACAGGACAGTACGAGTACCATCATAACACTAGGATTTCTTATATAGATAGAGCTTCCCAGCACCAGCCACCAATTTTTGATTCCAGATTTCTCCATTCACATTGTCTTATAATTAAACTCTCCCACAGCTTCTTGTAAAGTGCACTGCTGACAGTACTTTTCATATTAATGTATTATATAAGCAGTAACACTAGACAAATACAGCAGTTCTGAGAAGGTGATGAAAATAAATATTGATTCTTTGCATCTTGTTTCCATAAGTGAGAAAAAAAAAATTCAGCACTACAATGCTGGAATACAATATAGACCACCTTAGAAATACCACCTATTATTATTGTATTTTTTTTTTGCTGTTAATACAAGTATGACTCAAACATTCTGTGTCTGTAAAGGAGAAATATTGCTGAAAGTAGGACACTAAATTTCAGAAAAGGCCTTAAAGAGGGTGAGATTAAAGAGACATTTAGTGAGAAGATATCATTTGTTTTAAACAGACAATTTAAACAGACAACACCAGTGATTCCTTCATATTGATTTCCAATTGTATATATACATACATATATTACTGCATTTATAATAATATTTATACTATAGATAATATATAGTAACAATATATACAATATATAATATTATACAATTATATAAAATATTATACAATATACAATATATATTATATAATATATATTATCTATGCAATAATTATATACAATATATATATAATATTGTATATATTATATAGTATAAATGTTACTATATATGTAGTTATATATATAGTAATATATGTATACACACTATATACATAGTAATATATACGTATATAAATATATATAAATAGGCAGGGAAGGAAGGGTGGGGGTCTTGCTCTTTATATAAAGAAGTGGATAGAGTGCCAAAAGCTGTCTCTGAGAAACAGACACAGACGGGTCAAGAGCTTGTGGCTAAAAGTTAAGCACTGGACCAGTTAAGGACATCTTGTGGCGGGGGTCTATTGCAGGACACCTGATCAAGGGTAGCCTTATGATGAGGCCTTCCTGCTTCAGCTACAGGAAGCATTGCACTTATAGGCTCTCATCCTTGGAGGTGTTCAGGCCAGATTGGTTGGGGCGCTGGGCAACTTGATCTAGTGGGTGGCAACCCTGACCATAGTTGAAGGGTTGGAACTAGATAATTTTAAGGTCCTTAGAACCCAAGCCTTTCCGTGATTCTATGATAATCAAAAATATTAACAGCTCATATTTGTGGAGATTAATATTTTACATCCAATGAGTGTTCAGTACACTGACATTTTACTCCAGTCATTATCAACCAGTGACATGACAGACATACTAGGAAACATTTTTCCTCTAAAAATAATATTTGAGACTTTATTAATAATCAGGGTGCAGCTGAAGCAGTAAGAACAGGCTTCTGAGTGAGAATGACAAGAAGATGATTACATCAGTAAATGCATTCAGAGCCAACCCAGGGCCTGACACTGTTCAATAATTAAACACAAATGATCTCAACATTTTTCAGAAGTTTCTCTACTTCCTGCTAAAGTTCTTCCTAACCATAACCAAATATTATGTTTACTTTGTCAAAAGCTTGAAAAAGAATATGTAACAGAAGAGAAGAAGATGTTATGTGATTATATTTGATACAAGAAAAGCAAAAGGATTTCACCCCAATAGTAGTTCAGTTTGCAACAGGGATCCTCAGGTTTGTGGAAATCTTTTGGCTTAGAATTTTAACAGTCATTAAGTGATTTATGTCCTCAGAATCCACAGACGTTCACTGACTGTTAACATTTTAATAAAATTGCTGGCTTCAAAGGCCTGGTTTATTTCTCAGCTTCTTGCAGTCTGACAGTAGCAATGACATACTCCATACAGTTAACTATAAGACTAAATATAAATATACAATGCACACAGAAAAAATATACCAGAAGGACAGCAAAGGATAAGAAATTAAGGGTACATGTTCAAGATTTTATTGAGGCCTCCCTCCTTCCAGACACAAGAATTATGAAGGCAGTTAAGACTCCATCCGTATGGGATGAGCTCTGAGCTACTGACTAATGGGTCCATTTTGCTATTTTCATAGAAGCCTGACTTATTCAAGGCACAATGGACTTCCATGATTAACTGAGTCTGTTCAGTGAGGAAGATTATTTTCTGAAAGTGTTTGGCATATGCAGCTCTTTCCTTTCCATTCAAGTACTCAAGCCTGAGAACCTGTAATTCTTTTTTTGTGAATGTGTGAAAACAGTTTGTTTTTCACATGAGCAAATATACAAATATATTCAGATTTTTAAACAAGGAAATCAAAATTAAATATTGTAGCTGAAAGGCTTATTTAAATGTGGAAAAAATCAACACCCCCCCCCCAAAAAAAAAAAGCCACATGGTGAAAGGAATGTCAAAGCTGCATTAGGGCGAGAAGTGTTTTTGTTTGTTTGTTTGTTTGTTTGTTTGTTTTTGTTTTGTTTTGTTTTGTTTTGTTTTCACGGAGGATTAGAGCTGGAGCAGTACTGCTTTGTCCAAGAAGTACAGCTGAAGAACCCACTGTACATTAGTATATCAAGTGGTTTGGGAACATAAGTTGTAATATATCCAAATTCTGAATAAATGGAAAGATCACAAATAGGATGGACTGTCAGTAAATATTCTACTGTAATTGAGTCATCTTTGGGTTGACAAAGTTGTTTAACACAAGAGTGGATGTAAACATGAACAAAAGCATGTGCTTAAAAAACCTTTCCCCACACCTTAACACTTTATATATATATATATATATATATATATATATATATATATAATTTGCTGTTACACTCCTAAAGCATGGCTTGCCTAATCAAAATGTAAGATTTAATAAAAGCTGCAGCTGAACAGAACAAAATTACAGCACTCTCTAATATAGCAAACATAATTAACTTTGAATTATGTGAATTAACCATGCCTGACAAATTATCATTCAGCTCTGAAATTAAATTCTTTCATACCATTAGATTTGTTTGTTAAGCTCAAGTAGGCAAAAGTAGTATTTAATAAAGTAATAATGATGCTTTGCTGAGAGTGTTTTTGAGATATATGTGGATATATCCAAAATAAATCATAGAAGTGCTATTATTAGCTCATTTACAAATACTATATAATACTGGATCTGCATAATATAATTACAGAAAAGTTTTATGTCACTGTAGGTTACTTTATATGTATTAAAACTTTTTTTTTTTTGATTACCTCTAAGTTGATTGGGTAATATCGTTATTTAGTTATGCATGCAACGTACAACATAAGCAGGTTCAATGCAACACAAGTCATTCTTCTTGATGTGTTTATAAATTGAAATAGCTGGGCAACTTTTTATTACTCCAGAGTTATTTTTGCAATTCTACATACACTTTTCATCATTCTACTTCAGACTGATGGTTTGATTGATGACTATCATGTTTTCCTTCTTTCTCACTAAACTAATATTAATCAGAAATAAACTTTGCAGTGTTTTGAAAACTAAAATCATAAACAAGTGAAACCAGAAGAGACAAGAAGATACTTTTTGATATGTCTGAAGCCACAGAGGTTTACTTACTAAGACTCCCAACAACTCAGCCCAATGAGAAAATTACTTTTCTCTTAAGCAAACTGGACATGAAGTATAGCAAGTATTTTAGAGTAAGCTTTTCAGTAAACAGTAAATAATGATCTATTACTAAATAAATAAATAAATAGATGAATAGAAAGAATTAATTAGTAGTGTTACAAAAGCATTTTTTTTTTCACTCTGGATGAGTTTATGCTGCCTCAAATTAGTAAATATCTTAGCCCAAAAGAATAAGGATACTCACACAGAAACCTGTCAGCAAACACTTGCAAAACAAGTTTCAGACAGATACCAAAAAACAAACAAACAAACAAAAAAAAACACTACCACCAAACAAAAAAGGCAACTATCCAACCAACCAACCAACCAACCAATCAACCAACCAAAAAATTGCACACCTTCATATTTCAACAGCTTTTCATAATTGTGGATTTTCATTTATTTATTTAATTATGTATTGAAATAAAAGGTCATGAGAGTCACAATGATCGGTTCTATAACTCTTTGTGATAATCAAGATCTTTTAGCTTATAATTTTTAACTAATCACACTGCTACCAATTTTGTAGTTAAGCATTTTAGCTGGAAGAGACCCCAAAGAACACAAAGTCCAGCCATCCACCTAACATTATCAAGTCCAACACCAAACCATGTCCCTAAGCACTACATCCACACATCTCTTAAATACCTCCAGGGATGGCTACTTCACCACTTCCCTAGGCAGCCTGCTCCAATGCCTAACCTATCTTTCAGTGAATACATTCTTCCTAATATCCAGCCTAAACCTCCCCTGGCATATCTTGAGATCTGATCTTGATCTTTGTGTCCTGTCACCTGTCACCTGAGAAAAGACACCTACACCCACCTTGCTTCAACCTCCTTTCAGGTAACTGTAAAGAACAATGAGGTCTCTCCTCAACCTGCTTTTCTCCAGACTAAACAGTCCCAGTTCACTCAGTCACTCCTCATATATCTTCTAAACAATATCCACAGACAACAATTGTCTCATTCAACAACTCTGCTTTTGAAAAAAGCCAATTCACCAACTAGGAGTTTTTTGTTTGCTTGTTTGTTTCTCATGCTTCTTAAAACATTACTTAATCTATTTAAATTATAGAATCATAGGATTCTTTAGGTTGGAAAAGAACTCTAATATTATCAAGTCCAACCATTAGCCTAGCACTGTAAAGTCTATCACCAAACTACATCCCTAAGCACTACTTCTACATGTCTTTTGAATACCTTCAGGGATGTTGACTTGACTACTTCCTTGGCAGCCTGTTCCAATGCCTCACAACCCTTTCAGTGAAGAATTTTTATCTAATATCCAACCCAAACCTCCCCTGGTGCAACTTAAGGCCATTTCTTCAAGTCCTATTATTTATTGCTTGGGAGAATAGACTGACACTTACCCCACTACAACCTCCTTTGTTTTAGAGAGTGATAAGGCCCTCAGCCTCCCTGGCTAAATAACACCAGTTCCCTCAACTATTTCTCATAAAACTTTTTCTCTAGCTAGACCCTTCACCATCTTCATTGCCCTTCTTTGGATATGAATGCATTATGTATTCCTATACGTAATGAAATCCCAGAGGTAAGCGACACAGGTATATTCTATTTCATATGAAATTTGATATTTCATATTCTATATTTCATATAGAATTCCAACTCAGGATATGATTCTATGATTCTATGATTCTATTTCATATTGCAATCAATCTGGAAATAGTATCAGTGAAGTCTGAGTTACACAGCAGAAAAACGACCTATTTCTACCCATTCAGATTTCCATTTTCTGAATCCAATGCATTGGCTGAAAAAAAAGAAATACTCACCAATATTTTGAAATGATATAACACATTAGCCGTAAATAACTGGAGTGTAATAGTAAAAACATATCTTTGGATGAATGTAAACAGAACAGTTTATATAGCAGAAAATAATGTTGTGCTTTTTAAAGCTTCATGATTGTTGGTTCTTCCTGAAGGTAAGGACAGTTTATGTTCACAAAAAACATTTAAGCAAAATAACATATGTAAGTTGTTGCTGCTGTTGCTTCACTTCAAGTAAAACCCACCTACACTAAAACTCCCACAACCATCTGAATTAAAAGAATAAATTAAGCTTTATGTTAGAAGGGAAGGTAGGGAACTCTAATTTGGAATGATCATCAGATAATACTGAAAGACATCAGTACCAGTGGATTAGGCTAAATTGTCCAAAACAGATTCTGAGCACTTTTGTGATTTAATTTTTGCTTATGGATACCATCAGCAACAAAATACTTTCAGCGTAAGTCCAAGACATAACATTCCACACTGAAACAGATCAATGGATTAATGTCCTTACTGATATAATGTGCCTCAGGTAAGAAAAAGGAAAAGGTGAATGCCTAGTTGAATAGGCACTCATCAGTGTTACTGCTGAAGGAGTACACCAATAATGGAGTATTTCAGAGAACAGAGGTCAATAAAGAGGTATGTCCAAACTTCTAAATAAGACATCCTTTAACTAATTCACAAGATGTCTTCCAAAAAAGCAGATTGCTAAACTATGTTATACTGTAATATGAACTTTACGTAATGCACACTGATTTAATAAATTTCTGATAACTAGAAATTTAATACTAGCATGATTATATAAATAGCATGTGATTTTCTTACTGAGTAGCACAGGAATACCTTTTTGTTTGTTTGTTTGTTTTTTTCTCTGACATTCTATTTACATTTTGAAAAAAAAAAAAAAAAAAAACAACTTTGCTGTAATTGTCTAAAATGTCTAAATGCTTTTTGTAAATTTCTATACAGAGAGCATAGAGATACTGAACTTTCACACTTTCATATTCACCGAGAAATATTTTAAAATCCTTGCTAGATTTGTTTCCTTATTTTTTTTTCTTATTTTTCCTTTTTTTTTTCTTTATTTTTTATTTTTTTCTTAAAGACCACATTGACTATACAAAGCTAAAACTAGGGACAGGAATGGAAATGCTTTTAATGTTTCCTTCTCTGGCCTCAAGAAGGAGTTATGAATTTGTCAGGCATGTGTCAATCAATTTGAATACACCAGCCTGAAAAAAAAAAAAAATAGTAATAAAAAACCACTGTGTATAAGGAAACATTGTTTATCTTTGTTTATCTGATCTTTTTTTTTTTTTTTTTTTTTTTTTCTTTTCTCCTCTTTTCAGGTTGTGTCAAAGAACCAAAGCACATAAAAAGCTCACTTTCCTTCAGCCTTTCTGAGGCAAAATCACTGGCCATTTTTGGGTAATTCTTTTACCTTCTTTTGAGATGTTGGTATAGAAATTTGAAAGGCAGGAACGCGGTCTCTTCAGGTTATTCAGAATAGTAGGTGGTTCCCTAACAGAACATATATTTCTAGTCTTTTGAACCAGGTCTCAACTGGAGCAATGAGCAGGTAGGTCACAGCAAAGTTCACAATTACGTCTATTTTGGGGTGGGGTTATTGTATCTGGGTGACTCTCCTGGCTCCTTTACAAGCTAAATTATTCTAATTATACATGTACATCTTACACTTTACAAAAATAGCCACATATGCCATCAAATTGCAGACACAGATTTAGAGACAGCATCTTATTTAGATACCACATTGTATACTGCAAATAATTTTTATAGTATTACAAGTATCTTAAGAGATGATGGGGAAATAGACAATATGAAAAATCTAAGTGACAGATACACCCAAGCAGTTCATCCAAAACTCATACACTTAATCCAGATAAGCTAATTTAGGTTTTAGGAGATGTGATACCTCAAACATCTCCTAGATGTTTGAGATGTTTGAGGTATCTGACTCTTCTGTGAGAGTGTAGGGAAACACTTAGTTACCAAGATCCCAACTATATGAAGGAGACAGTTAATGCAGGTCTTTTGTGTCCGCTTTCTCAGAACAGTTTCACCATTAAAGAAAGAACTTTTCTAGGAAGCTAGGGCCTGAATTTTATGTTTTATTCTTCATGAAGAAGTCTGAACTTATTTATTTATTCATTTATTTAGTTTCCCCACAGAAATAGGGAAAGACATCCTGCCAGGATAGGACGTCTTGAATGAAAACAATGTTGTTTTTTGTTTGTTCATTTTAGGTGGATCCTCTATGCAGGACAGGAATGATGAAATTAAGCTGTGACTGGGAGCTTACAAAATTTATCCCCTCTCTGACTTACCATAAACAAGGTAACAACTGCTCTTTGATCTGTGTTAGTCCCTTAATGATTAACAGTAAAATGTGTGAATAACCCCAGGAGCAGAGAAACTAAGAACAACTTGAGAACACTGCACCAAACACAAGTACTGTAACACCATAACTATTCATGCTTAAGGGTCTTTTTGTCCCCAGGTTGTCCCCCAGCTCACCAGGAGACTGAAGTACTCTCATTCACATATGAGGCAGAATTTACATTAGAATAGATTACATCTCCTAATATTCTTCACAGACTTTAGAGGGACCACACAAGACTAATTGACTTGAGAGATACCATAGCAGAAAACATTGACTGTAAGATAATGATATATTCTTCTCAACAGAAATTCAAAGATATAAAAATCAGTTATGGATCAACATTGTAAAACAGACAACAGGCAAAATGACCAGGGGCAGGAAAGGAGGGATCAACAGCAACACAAGGAGTATTGGTGGAGAATGGACAAAAAAAAAAAAAAAAAAGAGTTTAATTTTGACAAAACCAAAAAAATATTTCAAACAGCATAGCAAAGACCACATACTTGAACATTGTAAGTCTATAAACAGATTAGGATTAGAAAAAGTTATTAACAAAATTCTGCATCATTTGAAAGGTTTCTAGTGAAAACTTAAAATCAACATGGTCTTGCAGAAGTATTACAGATCTTCCTTTTTCTCACTAGAAGTGGTTCATCTGAAAGTTTTCAATCAGAAAGTATCTTGTAATTAATGGATGCAATTCTTGCTAAGCACACACAAGTTCAACTTGTATCTAACTGCTGAATGGCATTTTTGGAATATTTTCTTAGTTATATTCAGAGCAAGACAGTTCACAAAAAATGCACAGATCAGAGTGCATTGACACAAATAAAGCAGTAGCAAATTGGAGCTAATAGTCTATTAAAAAGCAGCTAAACCCTAGCCAAGACAAATTTTGAGTATTCAGTTCTGAATAGAGCCTGTCATACATTTCTGGCTTCTTGTTCAATGATGGTTTATTTTTAAATGATCTTCCAAATAGTAGTGAGTTTTATATGTGTCAGGCCACAAAACAGAACAAAACAACATGTGCATATGCATGTTAATGAACTATAATTACATAATTATTAGTATTATGCAAAACAGAAAAGCAGATGTGTTTTTTGATTTATTTATTTTTTTTTTTTTAAGCAGGCTTTTTGGAAAGCTAGCCTTGTATGAAATATATAGAGGGCATCTCATACAACACTGCTCCCTGTGCTTACTCTGTAGAGCACATTGGTAAGGACTGCTCTGGAACAAGACTTCAAGATTTTCCCTTAGGGTAAGAAAAGTAATACATAAAGTGGAGTTAACTAACCTTACCTACTATAAAGTCTCAAATCTCTATGTACAGAAAGAAGAAAAATTAGAATTGAGGCAAGAAGTTGGTCGTCAATGCATTGTCATAACAAGCACAATTGGTGTTGTGTATATTCAAAAAAAAAAGCTATTAAGTATGAGGAAAAACTAGTCAGGTGGCATCTACTCCTATACATTTTTTCCTACTATACCTCCTCCCAATTCTTAAAACAGAACAGTCTGTCCTCCTCTCTTACCTCCCTACCATCTTGTTTTATGAGACTTACACTGTAGAGCACATCCCAAATCCTTCCTTTTCAGGCTGAATGGGGTGACTTGAGCATACAGTCACCCTGTGTTGATACTCAGGGTAGCAAAAAGCTCATCCATAAAATCTTAGGTGGACAGTACACTTAGCACTGAGCATCTACTGCACACTGCACGCTAACAAATTCAACATCCCCTATTGAACTAGTTCATGGCAGGAAAGGCAGCTGACAGTCATTGCTCACTTTACTTTAGTTCAATACACAGAACGCTCCTATTGTGGAGTCCTCTTTTTTTTTTTTTTTAGAGCAAATGTGAGGGAAATTTTTTCTTCTTTAAAAAAATACGTTATACTCCATTTTCAGAGTCAGATGTTGGCATTTTCATATTTTTTTCCATGCAGTGATTTGTGTGTGACACCTTGCTGATGCCTGATTTTAAGGTCTATACCTGTTGTTCTAACACCCTCATCTTGACGTTCTGTCATCCTGTCCCCTTACTGTTCCTACGCACCGATTCTTGCCAAAATTTGTGTTTTTTTTTCCATTCTGTCCCTGAAACCTCAGTTGTTTTGTTGTTGTTGTTTATTATTATTATTATTATTTTTGTAAAGTTTTATCAGGGAATACCTGACATGGGAAAATAAAAGCTTGCATGACTATTGGCAGATTGGTCTTCAATACGAATTCTTGAACAATCTTAAATATAAGAAGTCCTGCCCCTACTTGAACTCCCATTTCCCTTATCACCTATTTAAATTGGGTGATAAGGGTGATTTTTCATTAGACACAGATATCTCTAATTTGCAATATAGGCAGATAAATAACCCGGATCCACAACTGGTATAAACACCACACAACTGGTATAAAAGTGGAAAATCTAATGTTCAGTTTGTGATTTTCCTTATTAAACAAGCCATTCAGTTTGTGATTTTCCTTATTAGACAAGTCATTAAGTAAATAAATAAGTAAATGACAAAAAGATATGTTTATGCACTGTAAAACTCATAGAGAACTGGTATAACTACTCATTTAACTGCATGTAAATGCAATAGGTACTATATTTTTTAAAGTATTAAAGTCAAAATTATTTTTAAATGTTATCAGTGAGTTTTTGCTTACAGTGATCAACATACTGACAAGACTAATAAAGTTATTAAATAACAAAGACAGAGATTTAAATGAGCTGAAATGCTTAGAATTCCAATTAAATCTCAAATGTTTTTTCTTTATGGAAGGAAAAAGTGCAGTTGTAACTAGTACAAGAAAAAAATATTCTGACCACTTGCAACTGTTTGAGCAAAATACATGTAAAGCACAGTAAGCAACAATTTTATTTTTTTTTTTTTTGCTGCTGAAAACTCATTTCTTCTAAATATTGATATTTTAATTGTTCACCACTACATTGTTTGGCTTGACACACAGAAACCAGAAGCAAAAAGTATATAATATCATATACTAAAAAATAGTATGTTAAACAACACTAATTTTGTTGTTGTTTTGTTTTGTTTTGTTTTTCTACAGTCACAAATATATTTTCATCTGAACAAATCTTCATGAGGATTGGACAAATATAATGCTAAGTGCATTGCTAAGATTTTTAAGTCTTCTCTTCTCTTCTCTTCTCTTCTCTTCTCTTCTCTTCTCTTCTCTTCTCTTCTCTTCTCTTCTCTTCTCTTCTCTTCTCTTCTCTTCTCTTCTCTTCTCTTCTCTTCTCTTCTCTTCTCTTCTCTTCTCTTCTCTTTTTATGATTATTTTTTTATTTATATATATATTTATGCTTATTTTAATTCAGTTAATTGTACTTTCTCAGGAGAGACTATCAGTAAGGCCTTTGACATGGTCTCCCAATATTATTCCTCTGGAGAAACTTGCAGCCCTTGGCTTGGACAGGTACACTCTCTACTGGGTTAAAACTGGCTGGACAGCTGGGCCCGGGAGTAGTGGTGAATGGAGTGAAATCCAGCTGGTCACGAGTGGTGTTCTGCAGGGGTCGGTGTTGGGGTCATCCTCTTTAATATCTTTAGTGATGATTGGCAGAATGGCTCATCCAGATTTACAAAGCTGATAAAGGGCCTAGAACACAAGTCTTATGAGGAATAGCTTAAGGAAACCAGGTTTCTTTAGTCTGGAAAAGAGGAGGCTCAGGGTAGACCTTATTACTCTCTACAACTATCTGAGAGGAAGGTGTAGGGAGCTAGGGGTCAGCCTTTTCTCGTAGGTAAATGACCTCAAGTTGTGCCAGGGTGGGGAGCGGTTAGGTTGGAAATTAGGATAAATTTATTCTCAGAAAGAGTAGTCAGGCATTGGAATGGGTTGCCCAGGGAAGTGGTGGAGTCACCATCCCCAGAGATGTTAAAGGAAAGGTTGGACTTGGTGCTTAGGGACATGGTTTAGTGGGTGACATTGCTAGTAGGATGTAGTAGAATGGTTGGACCAGATGATCTTGGAGGTCTTTTCCAACCTTAATGATTCCATGATTCTATGAAATCTCTTATCTATGTGGTGATGTGCATCCATACACTCTGTCCATAGTAGCTTCCGCAATAAGATGTTCTTTAGAATATGCCAGACTTGTCTTTGACAAAAGTTGTTTCACTCCCAAATTGTAGTGGTAACTAGCAAGGAGCTGACTTTTAGATGTAGAGGTTTAAGTGGAATTTACTCTGTGTGAACTTGACTTCAGATCAAAGAATGTTTCCCTCAGATTTTCTTCATTAAGAAACTAACTTGTGTAAACGTATAATAAATTTTGCAGGAAGCATTTAAACTTTTAAAAAGTCCTTATGGCATTATGGCCTTCGACGTGAACTGATTAGTAGTATGTGGAAATGTGAGCTTCATTTCCTTTTGTTCCCAGCTAACCTTTATTCTTGATTATATATATTTTTACAATTAAAATTTAAGTCATGCTAGCCAGCTTTTCAGAGGTTTCCTTTAAGAGGATTGACACAATTCATATAAAAATTCCAGTACTTACTGCTATCTCTATATTTCTCTAGCAATCAATCCTATGGGCATGTGTCTCAATCTATTAGAAACCTCTGGGTTTTCATTTGTTTGCTGGAAGGCAAGAGTAAAATATGGGTTTTCTTAGAGCCTTTTACAGTAACTTCCACAACTCTCTACATTTTTTCATTTATTCAAGCAGAAAAAAAAATAATCCAAGAATATGTGCATATTGAACAGGAGTAGTTACAGAAGTTACAGTTTTCCTTTGCCTTGAAGCTCATTGTTTCATGACTCTCATGCTCTCAGCACCTTTCCACTATACAGAAAAAGAATTGCCAGCTACCATTAAAGACCATTTAATTTAGTCCTATTTTGCTATTTTACTGAATGAAATACTTTCTTGATTACAACATTTTTCCCATTACAACCTATAACTGCAAATTTCTTAAAAGTCTGAAACAAGCAGCATTCAGTAAAAATGGTCATTCAGGATAATCATGGTAAAAATTCTTGCTTTTCTTTTTACGACAAGTGTAATGAAATGCTGAGTCTTCAGTTCAATTTTTTAATCATCAAGTTGATACATGTTATGTTAAATAATAATGTTTGACGTAGAAAGTTAAAAGGAGTTAGAAATATTTCACAACTGCTCTGAATAACTTGATTTAATTGATGACAATGAGATTGTCTATAGCAGCTGAGCTGAAACAGAATTTGTGACTGAGTTTTGTCACAATGGGAGTAGAATACAGGCAATGAAAACAGTCTGATTTAGACTGATCACTTTTATGCCATGCTGATCTGCCTTCCATGGGGACAAACTTCACAGTTCAAATGTTCCCTGCCTCATATAATCAAAAGAGCACTAATAAATGAAATAAAATCCAAGAGGTACAAATTGGACAAAATTGGACTGAGTCGTATCAATATGTCAAAGACAGAAGAAAAAATTCAATCTCTTTTAGGTAAAATATGAAATTTCCTTGCAACACTCAACACAGCTGATATTACTAAGAAACTTGAAGTTGTATTTCAGGAAGGTTTAAATGAAGAATGGAATTCCATCAAGGAAGCTATCATTTTTTTCTCCACAATGGCTAATTCAGGAGAACAAGAC
Source organism: Anas platyrhynchos (assembly GCF_047663525.1). Classification (NCBI taxonomy): domain Eukaryota; kingdom Metazoa; phylum Chordata; class Aves; order Anseriformes; family Anatidae; genus Anas; species Anas platyrhynchos. The sequence goes on from NC_092589.1 coordinate 70,616,581, forward strand.
AATTACATTGTACAGATGCATGTCTTAATGGATACAGTATGTATGAAACTACCAAATTAAATCACAAAATGAGATATGGAAAGAAGTTACCTTTCTTAGGGGACCAGGAATATGTACTAGAAGTTTCATGCTACCACCTTGAGGTTTCATGCTACCATCCTTGAGGTTTCTAAATACTATAGAACACAAATTCTTAACTAAAATGAAGGAAGAATCCTGCATAAATATTCATGAGTCTTAGCTGTCAATCTCAGATGGACTAAAAGAATGGTCAATATGAAAATAATTAATAAGGAATTAAAGATGGATATCACGTATAATTAATGTGATTGGAAGATAGATCCTTTCAAACTAAGTGGATGTCATTTCTTGAATAAATGGTGTTCCTACACACAGGTAACAGTTAAATGTAAATTACCACGTGACATTTTGATAAATAAAGTATTGAGATACACAACTTCAACATGGCACAAGAGAATCCAATCTGGATGGTCCCCTGCAAGCAATTCCAAGTGATTTATCATGACATGATTTATTAGAGGCAGGTCTATGGAAGTTGAACACAGTCTTTTCTATACACCATCTGTTTTTCCTCAGTAATAAACAAACAAGAAAAAAAGTCAGTAGCAACCAAGTTTGCAAATAGTATGAAATAAGAACACGTGAAAACTTGAATTAGCATAACAGCTGGGAGCAAGCAAATTATATACTCAGATTGACCACATCTAGAGGCAAAGCAGAATATTTCTTAGTTAATTAATTGCTGAAGGCAGCATCACAACTCCAACAGGATATTAGTCATCGTTCAGTTGAAGATTTTACCTTAAATGTAGTAACGTTGGTTTAAAATGGGGATGTGAGGTAGAAGTTCAGTGATCATAGGAAACACAGAATTTGCATAAAAGATCCTAGACAGGTCCAAATAGATAAATGATATATGGCTGAGGTAGTGGCTGAAAATTAAAGTTTACCTCCTCAGTCCTTACATAGCTATCTTAAGGGCAGTGTCGTGCAAAATTATCACATAGATTCTTATCTCAGTTTCATTTACACTGCTCGTAAGCTTTAAACAGGTTCTCTAAATACATCTTCTACAATCCAGCACACACTACAGTTGGGAACAAGGAGCATAAGACATTCTTACATTATTAAAGAGACAGAAATTAATAATTTGTTTTCCTCAAATCAAAGTAGTCAATCTGAAGACTAGCCAAGAAGTCTAACCTAGGGTTGGCAGCATTACAACTTATTTTTTCCCCTCTTTTCCTTGATTTCACTGTCAAATTCTGCTAATCAGATATAATGAAGAATTTTAGAAATAATTCAGTTATGAAAATTACTAAATAATTTGAAAATATATTTTAAAGACTCAAGAATATCAGCTAGATCAGTTGTTATGAGAGAAATCCAGGACTATTTGAATAGTCTTTAAATATGGGAAATAACATCATCTCCCATGTAACAAACAAAGCCTTGGTACTGAAAACAAAAGGAAAATAAATTCCAAGCAAAAACACAGACTCTTTTAAGCAGAGTGAGACCATTTGGAAAGTTTACTATGTTTTTCAATGAGTTCCTCATCACTGGTAATTTTAAAATCATAAATATAGTGTTTTACTTTTTTTATGGACACCTTCCCATCTGTTTTATTAAAAGGAAAAGAGATTGCAGTGGTACTTCTTGTCTTTTAGAGTGAAAAATATTTTAATATCTTATAACACTGTTTAATGCAGTGTCATGAGCTATCAAGACTCATGAAAATGGATAGATAAAATATAATACTGTTACAAAAATATGAAAACACTCTCCTGAAAAGTCTTCTCATGGAAGATGTTGATTTACAGCCTGAAATCAGCTTCCAAGAAAGGAAGAAAAGTATGTTTAGTAGCTAAGAATCTAAAAAAATTTCAGAAATATCTGTATATGTATGTGCTCACCATTGAAAAACTTTAAAAGTCAGATCAAATTGCTTACTCAGTATTTCTCTGTGAACATCTAGGGTCCAAAAGAATCACTTGAAGAACTGAATGAATACATTTGACATTTTCTTTTCTTCTTCATGACTACATTTGAGAAATTGGATAGGTACAGTACTTTCAAGTTGACAAGGCAGATTATGACAAATTATAATCAAAATTTACTTAATGTTAACTAAGAATATCAGCTGTTTTGAAAAGCAAAGTTATTCTTCCAAGTAGAATGAAAATGGTTAGGGTTTCAAAAATAAGTCACTAATCAATGTGTTTTAATTGTTTTTATTAATGTAGTTTTATAATTTGTACTTAAAAAAGTTTTTTTTTTAGCATAGTTTAATAAGTAAGATACTTAACTTTAAAACCACAATAATTAAAACATGCTCTTCTAGTTTAAATTTGGCTTGAAGTTGCATTAGTATTCATACATTTAAATTTGACTTTAATTTAATGGCTTGTTTGGATATCTTACCCCTCTACCCAAGCATCATTTAGAACTATACTGATTGTTGAAAATTGAACTGTGAATTAACAACTGCATTTAATACTTCTAGCTATGTTTTCACCTCTAACAGGTTGGTAATAAAACTGCACTTTCAACAATTAAAATGTTGACATTCATTGCTTTGTTGTTTTTAAAAACACTGCACCTGACCTCTGAAGTACAAGCATTCCAGAGGAAGAAAATGACATCGTTTCAACAGTTTTTATACCTTCTCTAAAATATGTCAAAAAGTAAAATTACATCACTTATTCTTTTGTGTGGCCATAATTCACAGACTTACAGAAGTCAGAATACATCCTCACCCTGTAAAAGACTTATGCACTCATTAAAATGAATGCCTGATTCTGGAGGGAAAAAAAAAATAAGGAGGGAGGATTGTAAGAGTAGGCTTTGAATTTCATTTTGATGTACTTTTTTAGTGAGTCTTAAAAAGGCCAGAGGTAATTTCTATGAAAGTTATCAATGAGAGATGAAGGCTACTGAAATGGGTACATGAGGAAACAAAGCAGTACAGTGCACTCCAGTTAATCAGGATGCACTTAACAGGGAAATTTGCTTAATTGAGATGTTTCCCAAGGAACCAATTTAAGTCTAATGATACCTAATAGCAATAACTGCTGTTTAATGGGGATGGTAATTCTGCTTAATAGGGATACCATCAGGTAATTATGGCCAGGTCTACTCTACTGACTTCTGTTGGCAAAGCTCTACCTGTCAGATATCTGAAAAGATGTGTTCCTTGATCAACAACTGCAGGGAAACAGAAACATAGTTTATTATCTGGGTTTATGCACACAACATGTTAGGATGTGAATCAAGACCAAACAAGCAAAATTAATAATAATAATAATAATAATAATAATAATAATAATAATAATAAATAATCTAAAGTGAAAAAATTCTGAGCTTTTGTTCCAAGTTTATGCTGTTTTTTGTTGTTTTGTTGTTGTGGTTTTTTTTGGGGGGTGAGTGGGGATACAAGATTACTCCATGTTGGAGATGGCTTTTTGCACACTTGTTCAAAATCAACTGCAATGCTCAAGATGCTCAAGGTGGGCCCTTTAAATTCTGTTCCTTAAGCCTCATACATTTCCCTTTCATTCTGTCCTCCTACACTTGCTACTGTGTTGTGTGTCAGCCTCTCAGGATGATAGATCAACAGAGAGACCAGGAACTAGAAGATATATCCCTAATACCTACAGATCAACATCATTATACAGTAAACTACTGAAAGACTGAAAAAGGTTGAATGAAACATAACAATGAGAAACACAGGGAGAAAAAGTTTAACAAATATTTGTTACTTACTTTGAGGTCAAAAAAGATCACCTAAAAACTTTTGGGGATATTTTTCATAACTGCAGTCTTCTCTGAGGTGGGTGTAATTTGTCTAAGAGAAAGAAAAGGTAGAAGTGTATCTCTGAATGCAGTCTTCCAGCAAGTCATATTACTGTAGAAAAGGACAACTGCATGTTCACCACCTCAGGCTCGAAAGAGCCAAAAAAGGACAACAAAATAAAGCAATTTGGAAGTCTTCTATAAAACATTGGCTCAGGAAAATAAGGTGAACAACCGACAACTAGCAAATTATATCGCAAATTTAGATGTTTGCTCTCATCAACTTTTTTTCATAAAGAGACTAGGATTTATATATTTATTGACGGAACTGTTTAACAGGATATGTTTCAGTCTTTGCATTGCTGGCAAATTGTTGTAGTGGTAACTCTTTCTAATATTTCTGCTTTAATATGTAAGAACACTGTATTGGCTGAATGAATAATTTCCACTCCCTCAACAACTTTCAACATAGGTTTGAAAATCCTTCAAAATAATACTTACACAATCAAATACTTCTGTGTCAATACATTCATTGTGTCTGTGTATGGGTGAGGTGTTCCTCAAAAACAAACAAAAAAGCAAAATTAATGAATAAAAAAAGTCAGGAGATTAAAAAATGACATTAAGTAAGCTTTGACATGTGCCTAGAACTCCTCAATAGTATTGTTCCAAATGTGGCCAAAGAGTATCAAACATATTTAACTACGTGACTGACTGTTTAGACATTCAAGTGAGCTCAGCTGTGTTGTCTTTTAGCTGGACACAAACCTGAAATTTTGACACTTTGTTACAATGAGAGCAAAGCTCACTAGTAGTAAATATTTTCCAATAACTATAATTCAAAGAATGCATTTAGGATTAAACTTTCCAAAACATATTTTAAATAAAATATGAAATTTTGGAGATAGAAAAGCATTGTTTGATGCATTACTAAAATATAAAATAAATAAAGCAGCTAAATAAAATCCCTGTTATTACTGAAAAAAAAATATTTTTCCTATTTACAAATGAACAGAAATACTGCTGCTGCTGCTTTCCCAATTACACTGTGAACCCTGTGTCCTGCTATAGATATGAACCCTGAGAGACTGGGTTGAGACTTCATAACCACTTCTCTCACACAAGCAAAGAAACCTTTCCATGTTATGGTTGGCAGAAGTTTCAGACTCAAGAGCCCATACTATTCTTCAAAATATGGGCTTAAAAATAAGAAGTGATGCCTAACAGATAGTAGGAAACACACAATGATGAGACAGTTTAGAGGATGCAAAAGAAAAATTAATAGAGGATGGGAGTCCTGATTTCCAAGATGAATTCCATACATACAGCTTTTTAAAAAGAGAGTTCATGCTGTAATCAGTCATGAGAAGAAGTTTAGAAACTTCTGCTGCTTAAGGGAACAAGGAGAAAAAAATCGACATAAACAGGAAAATACAAAAAAATCCCCCATGTTCTATATATAACATCTGTTATCTCCTGTCTTTTAATAAATTTTAAGGGACAAGGTTACTAGGTGATTCACACAGTAGTTCTTTAAGGCATCTAGAAATATAGAAGACATAATTTAGACATTCCATCTGATATTTAACTGGAGTGTTTTACAGGAATATTTTTGTAACAAAAAATCACATTCTAGAATTGTCTACAAAATGTCTCACCACAAAACCAAGGAATCCCAAAGAGCTATTGGTTTACATTTCTTTCGGATTTTCTCAATGTTTCACTTTCGATGGAAAAAGTCCAATCTGTACATTGGACATCCAATCCGTACATTGGACAGTCCAATCTGTACATTGCACATCTGTACATACATACCTGGAGATGTAACTTACCTGTCATATCTGTGACAGAATAAATGTCTAGTTCCAAGCTCCTAACAAGTCCCCAACAAGAAGCATCTCCAACATGCGTCATTTCCAGTCTTGGTGTGCTTAAACTTGATGCAATTCTGATGAAAAGTAACCTGGAAGACATGTTTCAGAGGGATATAGATAGGGTATTCCTACTGTTAATTCAGTTCACTGTATCAGATTAGAGTTAGTCTGAAAGTAAAATAAATAATAATAAACAATGTCAAATTACATATAATGCAAATATAAAGTCTTTATCACCAGTGATTTCATTCTGTAGATTTACTCCTATTGATTTGTTCTATAAACATGTAGGAAATTGGTTCTCTTTTTAGTTTTAATAAGTTAACAAGATTTTTCAAGTCTGACATGGCAATTTAATAGCTTTAAATCATGCCTAAATCTGGACTAAATTCCTAGCCATTTGTACAGCTATAGCCATATAGTCATATAGCATGTATAGCCATATACATGTACAAAGAAAGACAGAATAAAAGATTCTTAACTACTCTACAACATTGGGCTTAGGAATTGAAACATCAGAAGAGAAAGTGATTCCTGGGAGATTGAAAAGAACAGATCATCATAAACTATTGTAGAAAACCTAAGGACATGAGTTTATACATCTGATCACCTCCAGGTACGTTACAGCAGTGGGTATAATGTTATTTCAATATTTATCAATATATTATCAAGCATAATATGCAAAACAGAAAAATACCAGCAGTTATCAATTCTCATTTGTGTGTAATTGCCTGTAAAATATATAGGTAAGTTTGAATCATTCAAGCCACTGGTGTTCTCCATGACCAACTGCTTCTAATAAACATACATGATCAGTAACAGTTCTGCTTTCTTAACTGGTAGGATTATCTGCTCAGACAAAAGCAGTAACAGGAGGAGAATGAAGTACCCTGTATGAGAATGTAATACAGGAGAATGTAATACCCTGTGGGGTATTACAAGACAGTACATTCATTAAGTGGTTCTTATGATGCCATAAATGCTTTAGTCAAAAGAACCAAAAATAACCATAAAATCTCAGATTTTGTAATACTCCAATAGGGACTACTTTTATTTTTGTAATATACAGTTCTTCTCTTCTGGAAAAAAATATATAAATAAATAAATAAATAAATACATAAATAGATAAATAAATATATATATTATTTTTTTCCCTAGTGCAACAGTGTGCAACTGATTTAAAAAAAAAAAAGCTCAAAAAAGCTCAAAATATTACATTTTTATATATGTTATTATAGATTTTTATGCATTGAACTAGCAAAATAAGATATTTAAATTATTCACCTAATTAAACTATGCTAAAAAAAATCTCGTAATCATAAGGGAGAAAGATTTTAAAAAGAATTATCAAATTTCAATGATGTAACTGTTTGACATTATTTTGGATATCATGCTGTGTGTATTTAAACTGCTGCCATATTTTATAAGAACAATAAGAAAAATTGCAAGGCTGTAAGAGTAAATGGGAAAACACTCACAAAGCAAATAGATTCCTATCTTGTCTAAAGTATGGGTAAGAGGTGACTGAAGGGATAATGAATATAAGTAGTTTCCTGAACTACCCTTTAGAAAGAACATGCAATGAACCAAGCTTACACAGATGATCTCAGTCGATACTCATTTGTTTCCAAAGTAAAGCTGTAGTCTAGAAGTAAGAAAAAAATACTTATGGGTATTAGTAAGACTGTAGACTCTGAATTGACTGCTATATAGGACATTTCCAATGTTCTCTTAAAGTGCATGTTCATGCCTTATTCAGTTTCCAGTTAAAACAAACCAAGCAAACAAAAATGATTGACCACTCTGAATGGATTAAAAATGTGTACCAGTAGGAAAGAGAAAATAAAATTCAATATATGAAATATATATGTACGTGTAAAATACATGTATATATCACAGCACCCAGAGGTTTAGCACTGTTTCCCCAGCATGCCTTGATCCCAGGTCATTTTATCAGAGTGGAGGAGTCATAGCAAGTGCACTTGCACTTTGCACCTCATGTGACAAGCAATGGCATAAGCCCAATGTGTAGCTGTCCCTCAGTCAGCAGGATTATTAAAGGCTGCTGCTTACTAAATCTCCGTGCCGTCTTGTCAATTTGGACACCCTGTAGGCTTTTCCACTTACCTCAGCAATTCATTCACTCAAACTGTGTTGGCATTGAGCTAATGGAGATGCAGTGATCACTGAGGCTAAGCTTCTTCAATGGAACAACACAAGGACCTAGCTAGCATCCCCTGATCTTAACACTTATTTTAGAAGCCCAGTAGAAACCAAATAACTTTAAATAATCAACATTTTAATTCTCAGGTTAACAACTGATTGCTCATTAATTACTAGTGAAAACAGACACCCTGTTCAGCTTTTGGAATCTGTGTATACAATCTGTGTATGCTTGCCTTTGACTTCCAGATGTAAGATTATAAAATCCTTAAAACTAGTTAGTTGAATCCTTGCAAATCATATGACGCAAAAAAGTTTAATAGATAAAAAATGTCAAGTTTTTTTTAGCATCATTAATCCTAAAACAGTGATAGATTCACAAAAATAAAATAAAATAAAATAAAATAAAATAAAATAAAATAAAATAAAATAAAATAAAATAATCCCTCTAGATCCATAAAATATATCATTATAGGACACTTAGTTTGGCAGAGTGCTTACCTTAAAAATGAAACAGCATTCAACTGTATCCAGAAATAAATAAAAAAAAGTACCTAAACTACATTTTCACAGAAGACATTTTCCTTCACCCCTCCACGTAGATTGAACACTTTCTAGCTGTTTCTCATTTCGTTGTTACTTTTCTCTCCATCTTCTATGCTAGCCCCAGTTCTCATCAGCTTGGATTTTTAGTGCCCTACAATACTATCTTCCAATGTAATTTTGGAAAGAAATGATAAATACTGCCATTTATTTTCTGTTCTTAGATATCCAAGGTACCTTTTGGCTGAGTTGTCTTGCTGTACATTGTTTTGTGTACAGACTTACAGATCATTTCCAAGGATTTCTCTGTGTCCTATTGTGAGAAATGACAAAGACATAATGTAAAGCCCAGCTACTACAGTCACACATATTTTAACCACACAAAACACTTCAGTACACTGCTATTCACAAGCAAATTCAGCATCAAATTGCCACATGTGTGTCACAGAGAATAACAGCAATGGGAACAAATTCACCCAAAGCTCTTCAGTCGCATGACAACAACTCCAGCCATAAAATTACAGTTCAGAAAACTGGCTGAGAGGCTGAGTTGTATCCCATGATCTTTAACAAGCAGGTAGATGAAATGAAAACTTTCCTTACAAATTTTTTTGGTGACTACTTTTCAATATTTCTACTTTTTGCTCTGTGGTCTCAGTATCCCATGGACAAATGATATACATACATGTATGATATGACTGATGCCATTTACAAAATTCAGTGCTTAACATAAGATATTGAAACTAGAAAAACAGGAGACAGAACATCAAGCCATGCATCAGTGGATTAATATATATATATATGTATTATTTTATTTATTTTATTTTATTTTATTCTCATGATGAAATAATTTTCTTTCAAAAATGAAATTTAGGACAGAAAATGAGGAGGAGAGAATTGGATTATAAGTCTTTTTTTTCTACTATAGGCCAAGATTTAATTCCAATCCTGCCATTGACCTTACGGTTTCTTATTGGCTTGGAAGACCTGCAGAGCTCTCTAGTTCCAGTTATATATATATTTGAACAAACTGATCTGGGCTCATTAAGAGTACTAAGGTTGAGAAACCTATCAGCAAGCTATAGGTTAAGCTAATCAGTATTTTGAGAACTGATATTTTCCCCATTGCTCCATATCCTTGAAGAGATGAGAATTTGTGGGATATTTTTCTGAAAAAAAAAAAAATTGTGCAAATACCATTTCATGGTTTGTTGACTATTCTGGAGCTTTAGTTTAGGAATAACTATCTGCAGGACTTTGGTCCAGATTTTGCCTCTACAGAGTATGTTCTAAGTACACAGATGGTAAATGGTAATGAAAAAGTGCAGTTCATGTTCTTTGTCATAAAGTTCATAGAATCATAGAATATCCTGAGTTGGAAGGGACCCTTAAGGATCATCAAGTCCAACTCTTGACACCGCACAGGTCTACCCAAAAGTTCAGACCATGTGACTAAGCGCACAGTCCAATCTCTTCTTAAATTCAGTCAGGCTCGGTGCAGTGACCACTTCCCTGGGGAGCCTGTTCCAGTGTGCAACCACTCTCTCTGTGAAGAACTTCCTCCTGATGTCAAGCCTAAACTTCCCCTGTCTCAGCTTAACCCCGTTCCCGCGGGTCCTGTCGCTAGTGTTAATGGAGAAAAGGTCTCCTGCCTCTCGACACCCCCTTACGAGGAAGTTGTAGACTGCGATGAGGTCTCCCCTCAGCCTCCTCTTCTCCAGGCTGAACAGGCCCAGTGCCCTCAGCCGTTCCTCGTACGTCTTCCCCTCCAGGCCTTTCACCATCTTCGTAGCCCTCCTCTGGACACTCTCCAACAGTTTCATGTCCTTTTTATACTATGGTGCCCAGAACTGCACACAGTACTCGAGGTGAGGCCGCACCAGCGCAGAATAGAGCGGGACAATCACCTCCCTCGACCTACTAGCGATGCCGTGCTTGATGCACCCCAGGATAAGTTGTCGTGTTTGTTAGTGCTTTCAACTATGTCAGTGAGGTAATTACAGATGGATTGTTCTATGTGTTCTAATTTTTATTTCAGCCTTGTATCTAAGATCTGAGTATATAGGTTTGCTCTTAGAATTACAATTGTAATTTTATTTTTAGGTGATGTGGAGCAGATCACAGACCTAGCAATACTTGCTAAGTTCAGTAAAGCCCCAAAGACATAGAATGAAGTGTTCCTCTATATATACAGAAAACATATAACACATTTTTAAGTTATCAAATATCATTGCTAATGCTCAAGAGCTTTCTCAAAATTATAAGATTGGTAAGTGTAACTTTAGGGCGCTTATTGTTAATTAAAGAATAAGGTCTTTCACATTGGGGTTAGACAATTAATTAAACAATGCTCTGAGTAAAGACAAGCTTGACTTAGTAGAAGCAGCTCATTTCCTGATAATAAAGAAATGTATCTAATAAAAGCAATAGTTTGAATGCTGCAGAGACTGAGGCTTAGAAAAATTAAAGTATTTAGGGGCATTTTAGTTCCAGGACAGCCACATATTTTCATGATATCAGTTTGAAGGCCTGCTATTAACGAACAGATTTAGGTAGGCTGTTGGTCTAAGTGAAGAATGGGTAATAAAATAAAATGTTAGCTTTCACAATGGATTTGAATTTGTTGGTTGATTATCTCCTATAGCATGCTACTTGGGGATATATAGGGTGGTTAGTTCAGAATATGCTGCAGGGTGTATTGAAGTGAAGAAATATTCTTGAGTGAAGAATCTTGTTACTGGTCATCCTTCAGCAAGTGGCTTTTTGGGAGAAGTTTACACATCTGTATTGATTTCTCAGATACAGCAACCTTAGTCTCTGATTTCTGTCATTTGATTTGTCAATCAGTCATCTGATTTCTGATTTCTTCTAGTCTCATCTCTTCAAATGGGCACCTCCTTGAATCTGGGAGTGTGAATTTATGAATTAGGCATTTTTTCAAGTATATTAAGAAGTATAACACTCTAAAGGCTACCAGGACTGCAGATCATAACTTTATTCAATATGCATAGCATTTTCTTCCTTTCAAATCAATTGAACCTTTCTGTTGTTGTTTGTTTGTTTTGTCTTTTTTTTTTTTTTTAATTGTTTCAAAGCTGAGTTAGGGTATATTGGTTGGTAGATTTTTAGTTTTGTGTTTCTTGCAGGAGTAGGAGAGCAGGCTTCATTGGTTTGAGGGGTTCTGCATCAATTGGAGGCAGAGGTTGCAACAATAAAGTAATATTAAACATATTTTGTTAACAATGTGTGCAATTGATATCCCTGGAATTTGCCGTATTCTGTAAAATATGAAAGGTTAATAGTTAGAGATAACAGAGCCTGAAATGTCCCTGAACTGTAGTGGTTTTACTCAGGTGGGTAGCTGAGTTCCACCACGGTTGCTGTCTCACTCCCCCTCCTCAAAGAGGAGAAGAAGGAGGAGAAAATATGACACAGAGAGGTCAAGGGTTGAGATATGGACAGGGAGATAGCTCAACAATTATCATGACGGGCAAAACAGACTCAGAGTAGGGAGATAGTAAGATTTATTGCCTTTAAAAAAAAGATTTTAAAAAAGTAAGATTTATTACTAAGAAGCTAGAGAAGTGAGATATAAAGGAAAGAAACTAAAACCACCTTTCCCCCCATTCCACCCTCTTCACCTCCTTCTCCCCTCCCTACCCCCCCCCCCCCGAAGTGGTGCAGGGGAACGGCGGAATGGGGGCTGCAGTCAGTCTACTGTGCAGTCACTTTGACTCCACCGCTCCTTCTCAATCACTATCTTCCCCTGCACTGAGGGATCCCTCTCACAGAATGCCGTTCTTCCCGAACTGATCCTGCAGGGGCTTCCCACAGGCAGCAGCTCTTCAAGAACCACTCCCACATGGCTCCATACCATGGGGTCCGTCTGTTAGGAACAAACTGCACAAGTCCCCCACAGGCAGCAGCTCCCCCCAGGACCCCTGCTCCTGCATGGGCTCCTCTCCATGGGCTGCAGCTCCTGCCCGGGGCCTGCTCCTGCAGGGGCTTTCCAGGTCACACACACCTGCTCCACTGGGGGCTCCTCCACGGGCTGCAGCGTGGAGATCTGCTCCACCATGGGACCTATGGGCTGCAGGAGAGCCTGCTTCACCATGGACTTCATCAGAGCCTGCAGGGGATTTCTGCTTTAGCGCCTGGAGCACCTCCTTCTGCCCTGACCTTGACACCTGCAAGGCCATTTCTCACTCCTCTCTCTCTCCCAGCTGCTGTGTCACATTTTTTTTTTTTCCCTTTCTTAAAAATGCTCTCACAGAGGCACAAACATCACTTATTGGCCTGGCTCTGGCCAGTGGCAGGGCCCTTACCTAACATGGGGAAGTTTGTGAATTCTTCTCACGGAAGCCTTATGGCCCCCCTGCTACCAAAACCTTGAAAAATAAATGTAAGTTTTAGAATAGACAATAATTTTGAATAAAGACATATTTTAAAATATTGCAGTCCATGTTACAGGATCTAATTGTTAATACCTGATTCCAGGGCTTTCTTCAATAACCATGTTTTCTTTGTCTTGTAAAAGATACACCACGCAGACCATACCCTTCAGGAGACATTCTTAACTTAATATTCTCAATTGCTGTGGAAATCAGGAAGTGTCTTGTTTTTGTGGTTTATTTTTTCTGTTCCTGTATAGTTAGTAGACTAGGTGTTCATCATAGACATAGGTATCTTGAGATTTTAACAGATTTTAGGTGTGCTTGACATTGATTTATGCTTTCATTCTTTTGTTCCAAGGATGACATCTGGCATTAATTCTTTGCGTGTTGGACTTTCCAAGCCAGAGTTTTTATGTACTTTTTTATTGGAAAGCATCAGAGGCAAAAGGTGTTTCAGTTCACTTTTCATTAAGGAAGGTATTTTGGATGATGAAGGATTTTGAGTATATGTACTATAAGTATCTTTAACATTATTTATCTTCCTACTCTTCTCCTTTCTTCTTTGCTTCTCCCAGAAATCTTCTTTCATATAGATTTGGGATCTTTAACATGCAAGCAAGATATGGATCAACTTTAAAGTTCTTCTAATGATGTAGATGTGGAATAATGTTTTGTTTTGTTTGCATTTGGCTTACAAAGCAAGATTTTGGTAGTAGGGCAGGGGGCTGTAGGTGTGGCTTCTGTGAGAAGATTCTGGAAGCATCCCCATGTTAGATAAAAACCAGTTCCCAAAGGGACTCATCACTGACCAGATCTGAGCCAGTGAGTGATGCTGGCTGGGAAAGCATATTTAAAAATATAAAAATAAAAATGCTGTGCAACAGCAGGTGGGAGAGAGAAGTGAGAAAATGAGAAAGAAACAATCCTGCAGAGATAAAGGTCAGAGGAGGGAAGCAGGCGCTAGTGCTGAAGTTCCCCTGCAGCCTGTGGAGAGACCCCTGGTGGAGCAGGCCATGCATGTCCCCCTGCAGCCCATGGGTCCCACATGGAGCAGATCTCCACGCTGCAGCCCGTGGAGGAGCCCCCTGTGAAGCAGGTGGATGTGGCCTGGAGGAGGCTGCAGCCCATTAAGAGCCCCCCACAGGATTAGGCCCTGGGCTGGAACTGCAGCCCCTGGAGAGGAGCCCACGCAGCAGCAGGGGTCTGGGGGGAGCTCTTATCCATGGGGGACATATTAGAACAGTTTTCTCCTGAAGGGTGGACCCTCAGTATGGAGGATGAAGGATAGGCAGAGATGACGCATTATGAACTGAACATGGCCCCTGTTCCCCATTCCCCTGCTCCACTCAAGGGGAAGACATAGAAGAGAGTGGATAAGGGGGAAGGTTTTAGTTTCCTTTATTGCTTTTAGTTTCACACTGCTCTATAAATAAGCAATAAGCAATAAATTATATTAACCTCTCTATGCTGAGTCTGTTTTGCCCATAAAGGTCCTCTCCTTATCTCAACTCTAGCCCTATTTCATTGTCCTCCTCTCCCCCCACCTCCCACCCCCACATCCCCCACCCCTTTCTTTTGAGGAGGGGTAATAAGAGGGTGGTATAGTGGAGTGGAGTTAGCCATCAGTGTGCAATCACCACATTTTAAACACATCTCAACAATATATGTAATAATCCCTTCTTAGTAGAGGACAACTGAATATTACAGGACAGTATTCATAACTCAGGTGTATATACTACCTGTGCCATAAAACAGAACAAAACAAAACATAACAGGAACAGAAATTCTGTGGTTTTCTGGTTTTGAATGTTTTCTTGAACACTTCGTAAGGCAAGGTGATTGTAGATTGCCACTGAATCCATGCTTCTTCTTTATGATTTTAAGAGAGATCTAAACAGTTTCTACAATTACATATATGCTTAAGTGATAAATAGTTAAATAGCAAAATAGGAATTATATTATTTTTAGCAATGTATATATTAGACATACATATGCTACATATATATATGTAGCATTACATTACATATATATTACATTACATATATATACTTATATGTTAATGTGCATATATGATTACCTACGCATGTATGGACACATAAACACTGTTTTCAGTCAGGGTTGTCAGTGGCCATTAATTCCTAGATAACTGATATAGTCTATTTCTTTTTGTTATGGCCATTTTTGAATAAATTACCCAAGTTCTATGGCTGATTTCTGTATTTTCAAAGTTTGTCCAATTGACTTCTGTGATTGTTTCCTTTCATTAATTTGCTGTATAGCCAGTAATGATTGAGGCATTTCTTCACCTGCACTCTAAGCAATATGATATGCTCATTCAACAGTTCCTTTTTTGCATTTATAACATTTTGTGATTTTTGTCTCTTAGGTGCCTAGGAAGCAGCCAGACACAGTCAATATTTCGGTAGATTAAGAAAAAAAAAAAAAAAAAAAAAAAAAAAAAGGATTTATTAAGTCTCTAGAAAAAAAAAAAGAAAGAAAAAAAAAAAAGTAGGTGAATGATTTGTCTTATATTTGAGACTCAATCAAAAGTCAAAAGTCACCTTTAAGCCAGAAAAAAAAATCCCCAGAAAAGCTTTAAAATATTTTGTACAGTCTTGAAAGGATAAAACCTCAGTGATGTGAAAAGAGAATGCAGAGTGAATAAAGTATATAGTAATACTTGTTTTGTGCTTGATTTAGTAAGAATATTAGTTCCAAGAAGATAGAAGAAATAAGGAAAGAGGCAGGACATGAGCAAAGCTGAAGCAATAAGATCTGGTTTAAATCGTTAAAATTTAAAAGTTGGTTAATTAGTTATTTTTAGAAAAATAACTGAAGCAATATTGCAAGAAATACTTGTTACATTTGTAAGTTATGATATGGAAAATAATAAGACCACCCAAGATTCAAAAAAGACACTATTGTCCGTGGACATTTTTGTATATTTGTATAACATTTGTATACAAATTTGTACACATTTTTTATATTTGAATATATACATTTGTATATAAAAATATTATAAAAAAATAAGATCTGTTATTAAGATCTCATTTATCTATACATGACTTAGGATGATCAGTGAAACAGGTGATATAGGGAAAATAATGTGGAGAACAATGTAACATAGCATGAGCTAAAGAGATAAGCTAAAGTAGGATTATGAATCCTACCAAAGTACCAAGAAAAAGAAAAACAGCTGAGTTTCAGGCATTGATCAAGACTTTTTATTGATGTGTGTACACTGCAAAATTAGCAATAAATGGGAGAAGCAATAGACTCTCAGAACACTTGAATGAAAGTAAAAATATGCAACAGTTTTATAAACCAATTCAGAAATCTCTCCTCTATTCAATATCTTTGTATTTAACACAGTTTTCAACAATTTATAGACTTTGCTGTGATTAACTATTCTTGTTCCAATTTCCCATGCTAGGTGTCTGCCTTAAGGCAACTTTATGAGATTTCCATGCACTTTCACCATTTCCAAGGGGAAAAAAAAAAAAAAAAAAAAAAGTCCTAGGCTTAGAATTCTGTAGCAGTGCCAATATCACCAGAACTCATAGTCAAAATTAGTAAATAATCATAACAAATATACTCTAAATCTGAAAGTCTGTCCAAACAAGAACGATAAAAGTTTTAAATGTCAAAAAAGTGTGTTATAGATTCATAAACCAACTAAGAAAAAGATTGAAATAATTGTACTTTTAGTTTGGTGAATTCCATTTAACTAAGTTTGAGGAAAAATAAATGATTTGTCTTTAAGGCTCCAGACTGAGTCTGCAGTATATAAACAGAAAAACAGGCGAAACAGAAAAAAGAAATTAGCAAGGGGCAATTGAGAGGAACAGTATTTCCCCTCCTTCCTTTGGAACTCATATTAGAGTAGTTTTGAGCTGTAAATTACTGGGTCAGAAATTAAATTGGAGTCCCACAACATCATTTCTAACAAAATCACTTTTTAGATTAGGATTATAATTCAAGTAACTCTTATTGGAAGTGCTTCCATGGTGACATAAAAATGAATTATGTCAAAATAAATGGCAGAGCTAAAGTTCACCTGTGGAACAGAGTCCCTGGGAGAGTAGGCAAGCCATATGTTTAGACATATCTCCACAACCATAGTGGATGTTTAAAATCTATGACAGCTACATATTTAGAAAATAATGGGCCTAAATTTCACAGACTGTTCAAAAAGAACAGTTGTGGTGCTATCAGCACACATTACAACAAGATGTTTGACCTTTGTCTCTTCTTTGCCTGCCTCCACTGTCCATTGATGGTAGTGTCATATTTCAAAGACATGATTTTCATTCAAGAGTTTGAAAAAATGAGTAGAACTATACTGGCCATGACCCACCAACAGAATTCTAATTTCCAGGAGTGCATTTCCATATATGTCTTTTTTACATATTTGTAAAATTACTAGAATCTAATACTTTTTGAGAGACAAGTGACAGCAGGCACTGAAGCTGAAAGTGATGTGACAAACATGGCAGCACACTGTGGTGAAACAATTCAAGCTTGTAATTAATTTCTATCTTTAAATTCCCATCAGTAATGCTCAGTTGGATGACTCTGACAGGGTGGAGCTATCAAGAGAGAGATTGCAAAGGTTGCAATACTGTTTGCATATTTACTGTGGATACAGAGCTTTCCATAAAATGATTCAGAAAAAAATAAGGTAGGGAAACTTTTACAGACCTGTGCATTTAATGAAATCTTAGTATTTCTTATTAAAAAATATTTGATATTACTGATTCAGAAATCACCTATGTATTTGAAGTCAATCATAGAAAGAATACATAAATAGGTCATTATAGTGTTCTAGGGATTTCCTTCATGAATCTCACCAGACTGCAACAAGGCTTGAGTGAAAGGATTCTGAAAAAGATGACAAATATATTGGCAGAAGCAGAATTTCAATTTAATATCTATTCCACAAGAGCTATGAGTGATTCCAATTTTTTTTTGCTTTGAACACAATTTTTCTCTCAAACTTTTCTTCCAATACAGAAAAACTCTAAATCAACATCTTAGTCCAGGTGTCAAATATCCCATGGAAATACCAGGGACATAAAGTTAAAAAAATAATCCATTTTATTTTCCTGTTGAAAATGCTTTGGCTAGAATTTCCTATCTGTATTATGCAGCATAATTCAACAAAGTGAAAG
This sequence comes from Anas platyrhynchos, assembly GCF_047663525.1. Lineage (NCBI taxonomy): Eukaryota > Metazoa > Chordata > Aves > Anseriformes > Anatidae > Anas > Anas platyrhynchos. The sequence goes on from NC_092589.1 coordinate 70,634,542, forward strand.
AACTTTACATGCTTACATATTTTCATATGCTTGTATGAGTTTATATATTTATATTCATATATAAATGTGAATAGAATATACTTTTCTCTTTAAAAAATCAACAACTTGTATTCAACTTGTATTACAGGTTCCTTTTATTTGTTTAACACTGAAGATGTAGGGAAATATTTCAGATTTTCATTAACTTTCTTTTTGCATAAGAATGTGGACATCAGAGCCAGCCTATGTCCAATGAAATGATGTTATAAATGGAGTGCAGAGTCTGAAAGATGACTGTAAATTCCTTTGAGCTTCTTTGATATTGAAGCATCTTTGTGTTGCATGTTTTGTGATCCATCTATTACAGCAGAGATTTCAGAATTGCACTAATGATGGCTCCCTATCGAATACAAAAGCTATTACAGTAGGTAGAAATTAATGAGGTGTAGGATGATCCATCTCTTTGTCTGTGGTCTTATTGCGGAGGATTCTTTTCTGATCCAGTAGAGACTTTCTGAAGCATCTGGTGTGACATGGAAGTTTTGTGCTGCACACAACATAACTTTATTGAATTGAGCCCACAAACCTAAGCGTCCATGTTAGAAGAAAAAAAAAAAAAGAAAAAAAAAAAAAAGAGCATTTTGGTAGTACTGCTTATTTTTCTTAATTGTGTATAACGGAAATCTGAACAACAAGCTCTGATCTAGAAGTTGTGGTAGAGATATGTTAGGTAAATTTTACAGCTCAAGTCTCAGATCACAAAATTGTTCATGCAGGATTTCTCCTACTTTGCTACATGGTACCTTCCTTGCTGTTACTCATTTACATTTTGGAAAATCTATGGTTACTTGCCACTATTTCTCTGTTGGAAGGTTGCTTCAGAAAGTCATTAGATAATTACCTCCTCTGTATATTCACAACCAATTGCATGGCCATTTATGCAATGTATTCTTCAGCACCATCTACTGGTACATCTTCTACATCCAAAATATCCACATCTACACAGACATAAAGCCTGCTTGTAATATCTCCTCTCAGCTGAATAATCTGGTATTGTCACTGTGGTGCAGTGGAGTAATGTAGTGTTTATGCAAGTGATCTGGCCCAATTCTGAAAAGAATGCTAATTTTGTCTGGGGAGGAGGGGGAAATAATATTTCTTAACACAAATGTTACAAGAAAAAAGCTGAAAATTATTGTCTCACTATCTCCTGTCATGTAACAGAATTCATCATTTAGTTCAGTACTTCATACTACCTGTGTAGCCAGGAAGCTGTGATTTAAGGGTCATATTATTAAGGACACCTGAGGTTTGATTCCAAATATATATAGTTAATTTCAGATAAACAAATATTAAATACTTTGCCAACTGTGAAGAAAATTATTATGCCAGCTTTAAAGCTACAGAAGTGATATGCCTGTAAAAATTGCAGATCTCAACCTGTTGACAAGTCTAGTTAAAATGTGCTCTTAGTATAACAGTCAGTGCTGCCCTAGAAGACCTCCATTTGTAATTTATGCATTCCTTTTTTTCAGAAGGGGAGGCAGTCTCTGTTGAGAAAGGAATAGCACACTTTTTAATATTCTGTCTCAGATCTTCTAGCAAGCACTTTGATTTATGAAAACTGAAATAAATTGAAGCACCTAATTTGGAGTTCTCAGAATTTGTACAACTTGTTACTCCCATTTCAGATGCCTATGACATTAAAAGTGAGCTGGCTATTTTCTTATCCTTACAGCTCTCTTCTCACACTAAAAGTGTGAGACTACAAAGCCTGGGTGACAAAGTCTTTGTGATGAAATTTTTTGAAAACAGCCTCCATGCTACAGGGTTAAATAAAATGTATCCCATTGCAGAAGAAAAGCTTATAGGTTTTAGTTTATAGCTTATAATATGGCTTAAGAAGACACTTCTTTGTTTCTTGGTCAGCACAAAGGAATCTCAATTCTCAGAGCACTTGATAAATACCATAAAAGTGTTCTTACTGGTAGTAAAAGTATTTTCTTACAGGGTCCTGTATGACATATTGAAACCACTTTCTGCAGTACCAGTATATAAGAATTTAAGATTTGTTATAACAAGTTGAAACAAAACTTCAGCTCTTGCAATAATTATACAGGAGACTAAAAAAAAAAAAAATCAGTCAAATGAATGATTCAGTTTAGAGTTTCTGAGAACTGCAAACTGCATCTGGACCTCTGTTTTTTGTATTTCTAATGGAAAATGTTTTCAAAAAATTGCTTAATTGCTTTTTGAATCCATTTATACTTTTGGCCGCCACAACTTTTATTGGTGATGAAATCTGAAGTGTAGTCATGTGTGGCTGAAAAGCTGCTACTTTTCATTTATTTGAAATATTCTTGATAATTTCATCTGGTTCCTTTTTCACTCTTCTATTCTAAGAATGACCAAATGAAAATTTTATATTTGATCTTTCCAGACCATTCATAATTTCACTGATTTCTGTGATATACCTGTTCTACATGAGGAAAACATTACACATCTGATAATTCCTATGCCTTTCCTGCAGAACCTTTGGTAAAACCTTTTGTACTTGTACTATATATCCTGTGATTTGTTCATGTGAAGTTCTGCTCAATGCATTTGTATGCTTTTGCATACATCTGACTTCCTGTAGGTCTTGTGTGATTGCAGAAACTATGTAATTCTCCTTTTTGTATCTTTTGTATCTATTTTTTAATATTTGGCTATTACACATACGCTACTATATAATAAAAGTGGTTGAATTAGCAGCTTGCACACATGAATATTAGATAGAGTTTATTTTCTCCTATCTGCTCAAATTCTTCATAATCTGACTTCCGTTGTTCAAAGCTCTTCTATGTTGCATTTCTGTATTTCTGCTCATTCTTCTGCTCAGTGTGAGTTATACAGCAGCCCAGGATACCTGTGGACCAAATTTCAAGCATCACTCAAGAAGGCTACAGACTACATTAACAAATATACTTTTCTGCTAAGAATTTGTCCTGGCTTCCATACTACTACATCTCTGTCACTATAACTCTGTCCTATGATCTTTTAAGTTTGGATTGGCTAAAATTTAACAAATTAAAAAATATTGTATTTGTCTTTTCGTGGATCATGAAAACAATGTCATTGTTTAATGCAGGTGGGGGCTTGCAAAATTTATTTAGTTGAAGTCCAAGGAAAAGTGAGTGTCAGCAGTGCATCAATCTCCCCCTAGGAAAAAATAATAATAAATGTCTGTGCTTTAAACTGGAAGATTAGGGTGCATACTTAATAACCTCATTCAGATACTACATTCCACAGAGTACACAAAGCTATGTGAAAGTGCTACACATTCTTTGCCACTTGATTGAAGGCTAACATCTCTAACTGGGTGTCCTGCATGTTCTCAGACTACTGACAGTGGTAAGTCATATTGCAAAGAGAAGAACATAGATGTTTTGTTTGATTTGTTGTGGCTGAATATTTTCAGAAGCTTGAATTTTTATTATTTTTTTTTTGACATGTTTAACTAATTTGTAACTCTGAGATATAGCCACACAACTAGTATCTCCTAAATGTGAAATCATTTGTCTCAGTGGAGTTTAAACCCGTAAATAAAGCAAAAAGCAAATAATGATTTAAATTCATATTCTATCCTGAGAGAATTAATCTTAAAAAAATAAATAAATAAAAAAAATCACCATGTATACTCTTTTTCCAATACAAATCACAATAGCTTAATGATTTATATTTCCTGAAATTTTATAATAGATAAAAAAAAAAAAAAAAAAAAAAAGCCACGGACAAAGCACAAATAGAACTTTTATATGGAGTCATATACAATGATTAAATAATTTTGCAAACTTTCTGTCAATTAAAGACTTTGGATACTTATTTTTATTTACTGTTGGAGACTTGGGATATGTTTTTCTGTTTAACCCACCATGTATCATATTTCTGAAATTTTACAAAATGTCTCCCCAGCAAAAGCTATGTATTCTGTTTCAATAATGATTGTTAGTAAATTTTTGTTAGATGTGGTGGATGCCTAATTGTCAATGGCTAAAGAAAGCTTCTTTGAGTTCTACGCCTACATCTGCTGTGGACTTCTTACTAATAACTCTAGGATGCAAAGCACTTACTGAATATTGTTCAACAACACTTGACATCACAAGTATAAATCTGATGACAGTAATTTCACTCTCTATTCTGTTAGTTGTTTGATTTTGCTTTGAAACAGGTTAGAAATGCATCCAGAGCCAGTGGCAATTGAGGGAATATGGAAGAAAAAAGATTTTTAATTGTTTCTCTGTTGTTTGTTATTGACTCCTATTTTATAAGCATTACTTGAGGGAAACCCAGAGTCTGGCTTTGTGTGTCCTAACATAACACTTAATTAAAGTGAAAATGTCATTAATTGTCATTAATTGTCAGCCAAGCTGTGATCACAGAAATGATCACTGAAGGAATTACCAGAGGAACCAAGAAGTCCTGAGAAATGGGGCTTTGGGGTTGACTGAAGTGTGTGTGTATTTGTGGGCAGCAAGGGGTGAGAATCCAGGGCAGCTACTGGAAGGACTGTGTGTCTAAGCCTGGTTGCACATAGCGTATGTGTGTGTGGGGGGGGGGGGGAGGGTGAGGGGGGATGGAACAGGTAGCCCTGTATCAGCAGCAGGAGCAGGGCTAAGACCTCAGCAGTCACATATCCAGGTGACATCACTGGGGTTAGAGTTCAGCTGCTTACCCTATCTGTTTCCAAAGATCAATTTTTTTTTGTCAAGGAAAGCCCAAAAACTATCAGAAAAATTAAATAGGATGCATCCTTTTCCAATAATTTACCTATTACCAAGGAGAGCTTCTTTGAACTCCTGTCTGCCCACCATTAACAAGCTATGCCAAAACAAAACAAAACAAAACAAAAAAAGAAATAGTAAACTGGACACTGTGAAAATGTGAAAATCACTTGACCCTGCTTTTCTGTTAGTTCTGGTCAGAATCAACTTCCAAAAAATAAAAATTAAAAAAAAAAACTTTAATTATTTTGGGATTAGATTAATAATAATGCTGATAACAGGCTAACGTTTTAGTTTTTGCAGAGCAGTGCTTACCCTAAGTCAAGGACATTTCAGTTTCTCATATTGCCTTTGTCCCAGCAAGGAGGCTGGGGGTACACCAGAAGCTGGGAGGGGACAGAATCAGGGCAGCTCACCCAAAGGGATATTCCATACCATATGGCATTACACTGAACAAAATGGGGTGACTGCCTGGGGTGGAGAGGGAGGGGAAGGACCTCTGCTCAGGGACAGGCAGGGCATGAGTCAGTGGGCGGTGAGCAATTGAATTGTGCATTTTATTTATTATTGTTATGTTGTTGTTGTTGTTGTTGTTATTATGTCTATCCTATTAAACTGTCCTTATTTCAACCCACCATTTTTTCATATTTTTCCCTCTCGATTCTCTCTCTCATCCTACTGCAGGGAATGGGGTAAGCAAATAGCTGTACGGTGATTAGCTGCCTGCCAGGTTAAACCAGAACACTGGCATAAAATATTTGTGTGTGGTTACAGACCTAGAATCTTCAGAAACACAGCCACTATGGCAGTTCATCTAGGAGCTCCAAGGCAACTGGAACTTGAAATTAAAACCAGCCCATATGCTGTTTCTTCTTTACCTGTTTCAATAGCTAGCTGTCTTTATAAGATGTTGAAGAAACTAGAAATCGTGAGGGAAATATCCATCATTTCTTCTTTCTTCAAGCATGCTCTCAGAGAATGACCTTGTAGGCCCAGTCCAATGAAGTGTCAGAATATGTTAAATGATTTTCCTACAGTCATGAAAACAGGCTGCAGGTTGCATAAACGTGGCCTAACAGAGTAGAAAAAAAAAAAAATAATAACATTCTAGAAGGCTCTGAGACAACCTATTATTTCACGATTCAAAAAAATAAATAAATAACAAAATAAAATAAAGCATATATATCTGAATCAGTATGCCATATATCTCTGTTTTCCTCTTTGTATACTCTACACCTCTGGAGAACAAGATCAGAATTACCATTATATATGGTAACTACGTGACAGTAAATGTCGAGTAACACACTGCTTTTTTTGGGTTAATCATTCCCTACCTAATGCTGGAACTTGATTGGATTCTGTAGATTTTCATGGCAGTCATAGTAACCATTTGCGATATTAATGGAAATAATACTCTAATTTTCCATGTTCTTTGTCACTTGTCTTCCAGTAAGTTCAAATAAGTATTCTCTTGAATATGGTAAGAAGTCCAAGACTTAAGTACTCTAATTTTCTCTTTAATTTTGTAAATTATTTTTAAAAACTTAAAAACTTAGCATTGCTAAAGTGTAGTATTTTACATGTGTTACTGTAATTTTAACCCAGTTTGAAACTAATTGTTGTGTGGGCATTTTTTTTTTTTTTTTTTTTTTTTTTTGTTTTTGTTTGTTTGTTTGTTTGTTGTTTTTTTTTTTTTTTTTTTTGTTATGGGTCAGTATCACTGATTAAAGCACATCTTGGAGAATTACTTCCTGCTGCTCAATGAACAGGAAAGAAAAAAAAATTAATTGTACTGAAGAAAGCTGTAGATTTTAAGAACAGCCTCTAGATTTCTCAAAACATACTAATTTTAATTTATTATACTTCTGAAAAAAAAAATTAATAGTAACTTTTTTAATAGTAACATTTATTCTTCAGAAGTTTAAGCAATAGTTATTATGTACTAAACACCAAATCGTGTGAGAAGTACCACACAATTTTCAAACCTTGTTTAAGCTACAAAAATATCAGCCTTTTATACAGATTGCATCTGTATAGATGATTTGTATAGATGCAATCTGTTTGTTTTCTCTACATTGTATATAGAAGATAATGGAAACCAGTTGTTTGAAAAAATGTATGGCAATTAGTCTAAATGCTAGAAAAGATCCATACAAATGCTATAATGAAGGCTTAAACTAAAATTGCTGATTATTTATGTTATTGCACTGTGAAAGAGACTTGCCAGCACTTTATCTGTGGAGATTTTGATTTTGTAACATTTGTGATGTGCAAGTAGGTAGTGAAGGCTATATATGGAGACAAAAGCACATTGAAAGGGTTTCTATTCAGAGGAACTTAACCTAACAATTCCAAGAACTGTGTTGCTTTTGTAGATGTAGGAAAATCAAGAATTCAAGGCATTCTCATGTGGTACAAGGAAATGTACATTCTTACTGTTCTGTGCCTTGCCAAGGCAATTACATACTCTGAATTGAGTTTCAAGGTTGGCCACCTCCTGCATTTCTACCAGGAATGCTGGGGTATTTGACATCTATTTTTTAAACCTAACTCCCACAGTCTAATAATTATATAAGAATATCTGTTCTGATTTTAAAACATATAGCTTTTAGCTCACAAGAGTGTAGCAAAAAGTCTGAGCAACCAATCACAGTTTGGAACAGCAAATACTTATTTGAAATGAAGACTTCATATTTACCAGTAGGTCTGCTATGATTTGGGAAAAAAAATAATCTTATTTTGGAAAAAAAATATATATATTTTATTATTTGGTTGACAACAGTGGATTTTATATGTGTCAGGTAACACACGAAATATTTGTATAGGCAAAAACACTGTCAGGCCATGACTTGCAGAGTCAACAAGGTGGACCATGACAGGCATATCCCATGGTTCTATCATTTCCTTCTTGGAAATGCTTAATATTCATAGAGTAACAGCTAAATGCAAGGCCTTGGCAAACAGTTCAGGGGTGGATAAAAAATGTCCATTAGTCCAGAGAAGACTGAATGCATGACAGCTGTCTTTTCATATAAAAATGGAAATAAATAATTACTTTATCCACTGGACATAGGACAAGTAATGGACTTGATTTTCAATAAAGGGATATTTAACTTATAGACAGACATCATCTAAAGAAATGGATACAGCACTTTAAGTTGCTGACAACAGTTATTTGATTTCACCTCTCCCCTAGGGGAAAAATTCCTATATCAGAGGAGGCAGAATGGAAATGTGAGACCTCTGAAGAATTTCTGACATAGTCTGACATCTTGGTTCAAACTAGTTCCCCCAACAGCCCAACCAGTTTGAGGAAGGTGTTTTATCCAGTCAGAATCTTTCCTCTGACATGGTTACACTGATATAAGTAAAACAGTTCCTATGTCAGTATAAGGTTTGGGCAGATAAGCACTGGCAGATTTGCTCCCAAGACTCTACTCAGTTATGTTGTTGGAAATGTATCACCCCCTTAAAAAGTTTTTTCTGGAGTGTCATTGTTCAGCTTCCTAGAAAACACCTGTGTTTTCTAGGAAGTATGTATGAGTGAACATCAGCCAGCTCTCTGAGTACTCTGGGATGAATTCCATCAGGCCCCATGGACTTGTATGCATCCAGGTGGAGCAGCAAATCCCACACAAGTTTGAGGTTAACTGGGAGTTTATAATTCCTGAAGTCACGGTCCTCCAACTCTGGGTAGCTGAAGTCCCAGAGCCTGTCACTATTGTTGAAGACAAAGGTGAAAAATGCATTAAACTTACCTGCTTTGTCTATTTCCCTGTTTGTGAGAAGACCATCAAGTATCCAACAAATGTTTACTCTGGTCCTCCTTTCTCTTTTTCCATTAACATACTTTAAAAAAGCCTTTTTATTGCCCTCCACACTGCTGACCAGCTCCAACTGTGTTTTCAGTGCAGTGCTGCAGTGCTTCTGCAGGTCTGTGGTCCCTGTACCACGTGCAAATGCCATCAAATCACCTAATGTGGTGATCAACTTGGTATGGGAAGCTGGCAGAAGAGGAGATATTTCACTGCTTTGTATTGCACCTGAGCACTGTATCTTTTTCAGGGGGGTTCACACTAGACAGTAGCCAAAGGATGTACATTAGATGCTACAGTACCATGTATCCTTTGTAAAACTTAGTGTACTAGATCTATGTCATTTAATACATGCCTTGGCACACGTAGAAAATTAGGAAAATTGAGAAAGCTGATAAGCATTTCTCAGTCTTATGCCAAGAACTGAGATACAAAGACAGACTGTCTCCACCCTCCTTCAATACATAAAAGTTTCCATCTGTATTACTGTAAAAAATACATATAGAACTATCAAAAATAGTGTTTTATTCTATCTTCTTAGGAAAGATAGATTTTTTCAGAAATCATAATGCACTGATTTTTTTTTTTTTAACTTCAAAGTGATTCCAATTCTTTTAAGACATATGTAAAAACAAGAACTCTGAAGGTATTACCTTCATTAAAAGGCATCTGTTTTTCAGCTACTGTACACTTGCTTTTTATTTATTTCTAGAGTATATGAGTACCTGTTTGCACAGTATTTCCTGACAAACAGTCATCTCACTGTTCCAGTTGAAATATTGTGTATATGGGAGGGATGAGGAATGAAGAAGTGAAGGAATGAAGCAATAGTTTGATTAAAATTATAATTACTGTAGAAATTGTTATTTTTGTACAAGCTTCTCTTTGCCACTCCTCTCCTCCCCACACCACTTCCACCTTTGGGCATTATTTGTTCCTCTTTAGAAGTACTCCGCAAATATAAGTATGAGATTTATTGTGCTTTTGTGCCAGCTCTTTAAACAACTCTACAATTACTACATTCTGGTGTGTGAGTGATTCAGTATTATCTCTTTGGCTTTTATGATCTTGTTCTCCAATCAGCGCTTTTGTGTAACAACCTAGTGAAATTAGAAATATGATTAGAAAAATGTGACTACATTATCTAAAACTTATACACACTTTTGTATTGCTTCAGCTTTTTAAGCCCCAAGGGAACTGACAGTGATTAGGATCTATTTCTAGTGAAGGTACAGTTGGGAATAAAGATGGTTTGAAAAAATGAATCAACCTTATTATGACAGAAGCGCCAATAGAAATATACATAAGAAACCACATGAAACCTTTGCATAAGTATTCGCATTTACACATGGACTAAGCAAATAGAGTATCACAAACAAAACAAAACAAGACAAAAGAAAACAAAACAAGACAAAAACACTACCACCAACAAAAATCCCAAAGCTAATAGTCTTTCCCTAGTTTTTCTCATCTCTGTTTTTACTGTAATACTTAATAGATAGTATTACATGGTCAAAACAAGATTTTTTTTCTTTGTGAGTATAACCAGGATTGACATAAATCTTTAACAATGTGGTTATTTTCTTGTGAATACCCAAATCCCCACATTTTAAAAAATAGTGATTTGTTTGTTTGTTTGTTTTCAAGGGATTCAAAAAAAAAAAAATCAATTATTCCTACTGTGGACTAAGGAATAATAATTTTAAAAATGGGATTCAATTTTTATTTTATCTTGCTTTTCTGTTACAAATCAGCCAGACCTCAGGGGAACACAATTAGGACCATATTCATGGTCCTAATTTTTTCATAACACAGTTTGTATGTTTTAAAAATGCTGGAATTATTTTAGGTAGCATAAATTAACTTTAGCATGGATGAGTGGGAGAAGGAAAAAGGACAAAATCAGTGGAAGCTGGACTTCAAAAGGGTTGATGAGAAATGCCACTGAGCTTAATGATTGGGCTAGTCTGGAAAGGAGTGAGCTTGACCTGGCATGGACAGAAAGCTAAAAATGGGGGGGGAGGGAGAGGGGGGTGTTCTGTGGCACAAGAAGAGGTACCTGATTTGCAACAGCACAAAACTGACCAAACCGTTTCAGGCTGAAGGTCTTTCTAACCTCCTACCCTTGCAGTGGCTAATAATGTCTCTATGAAAATAATATAATAATGAAAGCAAGTAAATAACAATCTCATTGCTGGCACATCTTGCCAGTTTCCAGCAATCAACATTTTATCATTGATGCATCTTTACCATTATAGCCACCAGTATATATAATGATATAAATTATATATGAATCTTCTATGTATTTCTGAAATCTTGTTCCAAAACTAATTATCCCTTTGGTCCTCACAATATCCTGGAACTGTAACTTTGACAATATAATTATTATTTCCTTCTCCATGTTTCAGAAAGTTTCATCAGCTTCCACTGTATTCCTACTCACTTGTTTCTTTCCTGTACTGAAGATGTACCACCTGCTGAACCTCTTCTTTCGTGGAAGCAATTTGTGCCTCTATTTGCACTTCTCTGCTCCTTCTTCATTTCTGCCTTATTCTTCCATGGTTGTAAGGAATTGAAATGCCACATTCAAAAGGTCTCTGCCCTGTAGCGCAGAAGCACCTTGATGTTTTCTGCTTTCTAAACAGATTGCCACATAAGGTCATGGAAATGCAAGATAAGTGTGTAAATTTTTGAGGAAACAGTTGAAGATAGAAGCAGAACTAACTAGATGTGGGGCATGATAGGGAAGAAGAAGAAAAAATATGGATTCTTCTCCCAGTTCGGTTATGAAGGTTTGAAGCACTTCATCATATCCAAAAATGTAATGTAACAAGTTATCATACAACCTTTTAGTCAACATTTTACAGGCATTTAAAAGTGGTTACTGACCCAGACATTAATTTCTAACAAGGGTAACTTGAAATACCCAGGGCAGGTTGTAAGAGGATTTGCACAGAACAAAAAAGAATACTGATATACTGAGGACTCTTCTAGAGAGAGAAATTCCTCATCTAATTTCATTTAATACAACATGAAGATTAATGTTGACCCTTAGTGGTATACAAAGCAACCAAGATGTACTGACTGTATTACACACATGTGATGGAGATTTCTTTTAATTTAATTATTGTCTATCTGTCTGTGTAAGAACACAGAAAGAGTAAGAAACTAAGCCTGTCACTTACCTGCAAGGACAGTTACATGTAAGTGCCTAAGCCACAGACTCGAATCATGGTGACCATAACACAGTGTCATGAACTGATCTCATAGTCATTTTATAGCCCATGAGAAATAATTTAAGAGAGTTTTTTGTTTTGTTTTGTTTTGTTTCATTCTTAACTAAAAGATGAACAAACCTTGCCTCTATCTATCTATCTGTCTGTCTGTCTGTCTGTCTATCATCTATATCATCTATTTATTTATTTTAATAGAACAACTAGTTGGCATGTGGTGGGAGACAGATTTCCATAACCAGGGAATGAACTCATAGACATTTGTCATGGTTTAACCCGGCCGGCAGCTAAACACCACGCAGCCGTTCGCTCACCCTCCCCCCTCCCTCTCTGGGATGGGGGAGAGAAATGGAAAGTGAAGCCCATGAGTTGAGATAAAGACATTTTAATAAGACAGGAAAATAATAATAACAATAATAATAATAATAATAATACAATGATGACAATAGTACTACCACTAATAATATGTACAAACAAGTGATGCACAATGCAATTGCTCACCACCCGCTGACCGATGCTCAGCCTAACCCCGAGCAGTCCGGCCCCCTCCCCCCAGCTAGCCACCCCTATATATTGTTTAGCATGACGTCAGATGGTATGGAATACCCCTTTGGCTAGTTTGGGTCACCTGTCCCGGGTCTGTCCCCTCCCAGCTCTTACTGCACCCCCAGCCTGCTCGTTGGCAGGACAGAGCAAGAAACTGAGATGTCCTTGGCTTAGTATAAGCACTGCTCTGCAACAATTAAAGCATCGGGGTGTTATCAGCACTCTTCTCATCCTAAGCCATAACACAGCATTCCACCAGCTACTAGGAAGAAAATTAATTCCGTTCTAACTGAAACCAGGACAACATTCAGGGACAGTATTTAATTATTGGTATCTACGCTATGGAAAAGATTCAAGCTGACCCACTCTACAGCATTTTCAGAGAACATGCAGCTAGCAGGGACTACTAGCATTGCATTACATTGACCTGTGGTGTGCTGACTCTAGTTTAGTCAGCATCTTTGGTAATTACTAAACAGCTTATTTATTTATTTATTTATTTATTTATTTATTTATTTATTTATGCACTAGTTATTTAACTACTCTTTCACATCTGTATTTTAAACATTGTTTGGTTTTATTGCAGCAAAAGTTTCACAATATTGGTTATGATCTTTTCTCATTCTTCCCCATACACTGTAAAAACAATTATACTCACATTTTTCAAGAACCTTAATTTTTGAATAAATCATTTAAAAATAGACTTACATATATTTTGCTGTTGTTAATACCATACATGGCATACAGTAATGGCCAGTTGGAATTATGAGTCTCTCTCCTCTGGCAACATCTAGAAAAATCCTTTTGATTCCTAGTAAGCATGGCTCAAGCATAATGTAGATGGAGAAAAAAGATGCTCTCCTGCTACGCAACCTATGATTTTTAATACAACTAATGCATACTGCACTATATGTGGTATCCTCTTTTTGTGCTTTAATTCTTAACTAATATTTTGTTTGGCTTATCTTTTTACTGGTTTAACATGTTTTCAAATAAGGATTGTCATGTGTCGCTTAATTCTTCCAGTCTTAACTCCCTCATATATACTGCTTCTTGTGTCCTACAGGTACTTATTATATTTCTGAAGACTTTTCCTATATTTTTTTCCTGTTTTAGAGTACTTAAGAAGTTAAAGAATAAAGGAAATGAGGGCTAAAGTAGGGAAATTATTTGTTATCTAAATAATTTTTTAGCCACATACCCACAAATCTTTTTTATTTTATTTTATTTTTTTTTTTTAATGGGTTGCCATTGTGAAGTTGCCTCTCTACAAACAAAGGCCATGTATATGAAATTATGTGACTTTGCTCAGACTGCCATTGGTAACTGGATTAGCTGAGAATCTTTCTGTTATCTGCATTTGCCATGACCCACCTACACTTTTCTTTCCTCAGTTTAATTTATTTATGTTCTTATTTCTGTCCTTCCTGCTTTTAAAAGCATTGTGCTCCCAGGATATCCGTATTTCCCTTAAGTATTCCTAACACCTGCCTCAAAATGATCATTAAATTCAAAAAGAAAAGAAACATTTATATAAGAATATGTGAACATAATAAAAGAAGCAGCTGTTTTAAAATGTATCTCATAAATGCAACTCTGTTGAGAGGGGGGGAGGGAGGAATGAGAGAAATCAGTGTATCTGCTCTGGAGAGAAAGCAGACTAAATTAAAAAGGCAATTAAGAAATGCTGAACCTCTGCCGTGTCAATGAGCTCTATGGTAGATAAAAGTGTAACGATGAAGAACATACTCATGCCTATTGTTTTAGAACAATGATGTGTGCCCTGTTTGTAATGCTGCTGTTTTAAATACATCTCATATTATTTCTGTTCTTAGTGAGCTCAGCAAACATAGACAATAGACAAGACATTTTGGCAGAGAGACAGAGGACACTTTGCTTCAGCTAGTAACAAATTGCTTTCATTAAGAACAAATGGTCTTAGAGCATTTTTCCGCTGTATAGTCTCCACAAGATGTCAAGCACAAATGGTAACCCAATGTTTTCTCTGAACAATGAAGTAAAATCTAGATGCAGGCAAGTGTAGCTTACTAGGAATTGTTTTTAAGTGGCTCACTGTTAGATGAGTTTAGTCGTTGTGTGAATGGGCAAAAGAACCTGCTGTCTCCATACTATAAATAACTTGTTATGATTAGACTACAACTTTTACAATAGTTAGTTTGGGCTTGAATTAATACTGACATTTTTAATTGTTAACATAATTAGAATGGTGATTTGCTAAGGATAGAGTCACAGAATCACAGAACTGTAGGGGTTGGAAGGGACCTCGAAAGACCATCGGGTCCAACACCCCCTGCCAAAGCAGGTTCCTCAGAGCAGGCTGCCCAGGTAGGCATCCAGACAGGCCTTGAATATCTCCAGAGAAGGAGACTCCACAACCTCCCTAGGCAGCCTGTTCCAGTGCTCCGTCACCCTCACCATGAAGAAGTTCTTTCGCATGTCAGTGCGGAACTTCCTGTGCTCTAAATTGCAGCCATTGCCCCTTGTCCTATCCCCGATCACCACCCTCTGAGCTCGGCCAGTCAGCCAGTTCTCAACCCACCTTGCTGTCCACTCATCTATTCCCCACTTTCTCAGCTTTGCTAGTAGGATGCCATGGGACACAGTATCAAAAGCCTTGCTAAAGTCAAGGTAGATGACATCCACCTCTCTCCCCCCACCTACCCAGCTGGTGATGCCATCATAGAAGGCAACGAGGTTGGTCGAGCACGACTTCCCCTTGGTGAATCCGTGCTGACTACTCCTCATAACCTTCTCTTCCAATTGCTTGGAGATGGCATCCAGAACAAACTGCTCCAGTACCTTCCCAGGGACAGAGGTGAGACTGACTGGCCTGTCAACACCATACAATACCATATGACACCATACAACACCACTTAGCAGTGTTCTGATTCCCAATATTAATGTGGCTTAAATGATGCCTTTAGAGATCTTATAGAGATGTTATACAGCAGCACTTGGCTGTCCTGTGGCAAAATGTCTGTCAGCATTCTTGGTAAATCTATATTTTCAAAACTGGATAGTGTAGCTCAATATTCTTTCTAAAATATGCTGTCTACCCTTCCTCAAGAAAGAGCTACTCTGCTGATGTATAAATAACATTTATGATAAATAAAATAAGGTGAATAGGTTGTTACAAAACAGTTAGAAAAGGCAAATTATATTTTTACTTGTCTTTCCTCATCTATTATTTATTTTTTATTTATTTTTTATTTTTTAATTTCAAGTAAAGATCTTTATGCTCAGAAATGAGAAAGCACTGTCACATTTTAACGTGCAATGTGGCTTTTGGATATTTCAGAAGTAAATGTAATGTGGTATTTAATATTTGAAAAATTGGTCTTAATTATGTGTTCTATCCTATATTATTTAGTGAAGCATATTGCCATATTACATCTTGACTATGCATTTGTAAATCTTTATGTTGAAAGTTCAATATCTCAGCTGTATAAAATCACTTTAGGTTTCCATTAAAGATATAAATTGTTTCTGACAAATCTAATAAAAATTGGTCAAGCACAAGTATTTAAAATTCTCATTGTTTCTGCAAAGTGGTTCTAAATACAAATGCTAAGAAAACAAAACAAAATAAAACAAAAACAACCAACCAAACAAAAAAGTTGGGGGGAGTGTTGTGATGGAGTATTAGAGATGGAAAAGTCAGACAAGCATAATTACACAACATCAAAAACTGCATGTTCTTTTTCTGTCAACACTAGATCTGTAGAGCAATTTAGGAAAGAAAGAAATTGATGTGCACCAAAGTGTGTTTTTTTTTGCTTTCACTCAGAACTTAACTGACGTATATTGCATAGCCTAGGGTTAAGTCTGGAAGTTTTCCAAGTGCATGTTATTCTTATATTTATCATTTCCCACATTCCTCTGTAATAGCATATTTCATAATTGCATTATTAATGACCCAGGAAAAAAAAAAAATAATCAATCATGTTGTCAGAAGAAAAGGAAACAAAGTACTTAACTTCATGAAGAGTAAGGAAAAAGATATATAAAAAAAATCATAATACATTCAATCTCCATTATAACTTTAATGTAAACGAGAAGAAAGCCTGCTTTTTTTTTTTTTTTTAATTATTATTATTATTTTTAATGGCAGTCAGTGATGGTATGCCTCATCTGTTGAAAAGGTAAAAGCCATATGTCTAAAACACAGTGCTCAACAGAAATTTATAAGAAAATATTGTGATAGTACATGAAGACCAGAACATGCAAATGGGAATGAATTTTCAACCCCTAGAAATTTCAAAAGACAAACCAAGGATTCTAGATGCTGTAAAAAGACAAGGAATGTCATATATCTCTAAGATAACACTGCCTCATTATCATGAATTGAAATCTAATAAAACTCCTGGAAATCAAGTATAATATTGTCTTATTTTCAGAGCTTCTGGAGGATAGATTTTCACCATATTTTATACTAGCTAAAACTATGTGTGGAAGTGTCAGGAAGCCAGAAAGTCCCAACTTGGACATAAGCATTTATACTAATTCTGCAATCTGATATTGAAACAGAAAGGCACATTTTTTCAGACTGAAAAGGTGAAAATATTTCCTTCCTTTTCTTTCTTTCTTTTTCTTTCTTTCTTTCTTTCTTTCTTTCTTTCTTTCTTTCTTTCTTTCTTTCTTTCTTTCTTTCTTTCTTTCTTTCTTTCTTTCTTTCTTTCTTTCTTTCTTTCTTTCTTTCTTTCTTTCTTTCTCTCTCTCTCTCTCTCTCTCTCTCTCTCTCTCTCTCTCTCTCTCTCTCTCTTTCTCTCTCTCTCTCTCTCTCTCTCTCTCTCTTTCTCTCTCTCTTTTTTTAAGGTGACTGTCCTGGTAAATCTCCAGAATTGCATTACAACTTGACATTGGTTGTAACGGTTCTGTGGTATGGCAACTTGAGGTAACAGCTGCATGCAGACAACTTGTGAAGTATAGAAGATTTTATGATGCCACAGTGTCTCAGAACACAGTCAAAATTCATCCAATATGATGGGTATTACATTTCTTGGAGACAAAGGACTATTCAAAGTCATCAAAATATATGGCTACCTTTCACATGGAAGTACCTTAGAGGAATACTGGCTGAAATGCTGTGGAGATGTTTTCTTCTTCTGCACAGATCAGAAGATGGAGCAGAAGAATTTCTCTAGAAGAATTGCTTATTCTCATGCTTAACGCTGGAGAAATATTCCCATGCTTGAAGAAGAAGAAAAGGTAAGAGAAAAGCTAAACTGACAGAAAAAAAGGGAATTTTTAGAACTGAAATAAAAGTTAGGGCAGCAAAACAAGAGCTGTAGGATGTGAGGTGCTGGCTCAAGAATATTTTGGTGGTTCAGAAAATGAACTTGAGCAAGTGGAGTGAAGATCCAAAGCAGACCCTAAAGGTAAAAAGGAAACAAATAAAAACTCTCATTGACAAAAAACATTGAAAGCTCAAGGTGTTGATCTCTGAGGCATGACTTTGCACAAAGTAATTTTTAGTTAGACACTGTTAGTGTCATATGTACTGGCATGCTAAATAGTTAATAACTGTGTTAAAAACCCTATGCAAAATCTATCACACATATCTGAAGAACTGTCAATCAAACTGTCTGTGGTACTGAAGCTGAGAAAGACAGTGTTTTTAGTTTTGTTTTTTTTTTGTTTGTTTGTTTGTTTTGTTTTGTTTTTGTTTTTGTTTTAATAAATAAATAAGATCAAATTAAGAATCTAGGGGTCATTGAATTTGTTTCTGTGAGGAGTAGCTGAGATGTGAAATCAACTCTGCAACCTTGCATCCTAAACTGAAGGTGATGCCTAGAGTTTGCTTGGTTTCAGTAAGACAAAAAGGCATGGTTCTGTACTGGGATAAAATCCCAAACACCTAGTAACTTTCCAATCAGAGGGAATTTGGCCTTTATCCAATGTTTTCAATAGAGTTGACAATAATTTTCCTTGCCAGTCTATTCAAGTGTTTCCCTGCTGCCAAAGAATGTAGTTTTTTTGTTTTTTTTTTGAATGTAGTCACTTTATGGGATTTGACCTTAATTCAGCTACCCAGAACGTTACCTTTTAGAAAAGAGAAAAATATTTGGAATATGTTCCCCCTGTATCATTCCTTTCCTTAAAGAGTAATTTCTGGTATTAAAAGCTAGTGACAGATATGGTATCAGTCCATTACTGTCTCTGTACGGAGTAGAAACTGTCCAGAAGAAATCTAATTAGAAAATAACTAATAATAACTTATTGTTTCATTAAGAAATGACTGGAGAAAAGTTAGATGTTTGCTTAGACCATTTATTTCTGAGCAATATGTGATCAATGCATTGGAAATTCACTCAGAATCTATCTCAGTGATAGGGGCACATACATCTATAGCAATAATATTCTACTGCATTTTTTCCTATGTAGAAAAGATCTGTACAACTCTATGAATATGTATTAAATCCATCATCCATTAAACACTGTTTCAAATTTAAGATTGTAAACTTTCTGGAAGAAACCATGTTGAGAATAAAAGGTAATAATGCGTCTCTGCATTGCTCATATGAAACCATGTTCTGAATACCTTAAACAAAAATCAAAACATGAACCCTGAGGTAGTGGTCTGGGTTCTTATAGTCAGCATAGCCGTATTTTTTCTCTTAAGTTTTTGCATTTGGCTAATTTGGCTAATCTGAATTCTTGTTGGCTGCCTGAAATTCTCTTTCTAAATGGAGAGGTGAAGAATGCATACATTTCTCTCTCACAGCATTTTTCACTTGTTCTGTTATGGAAGGTAGATTGCATGGATCTTCATTTATAATCATACTGATCCTGATGGATGTTCAGAATATAAACCAATGATTCCAAAGCATTGATAACATTTCAATGTTCTTTTTATTCAAAACTCACTTCTAGCAACTTAAAATATACCTTTAGCTGTTTCACTGGATATCAGAACATGGAAAAAGAGTTGAGCTGAAGCAATTACAATTGTGTGTACAACAAAACATATCTGTGTATAAATATAAATATTTTATATTGAAACCTTAGACTGTAAATAATAAGCAGGCAGCATGGAAAGGTGTCAGTTTATCCATGTTATTTTCCTGAAAATCTAGAAAGGTATTTCTACTCATCCTGAAAGTATTTCAGGTGCTAGATCATCATCTGGAATGCTATAATCATCCTATGATTTCCTGGGGAGGAAAATTAAATGACAACTAGGAGACAGATTCTATGAAAAGTACAGAAACATCACACTTACAACACAATAACTTGTATATGTAAAACAAGGTCAATGCGTGCTAAACTTGCTTGTTATCATAAGGTTCAAATGGAAAACAACATCGTCTGAAATCAAATATGGATACTAGTCAATAGAAGGAAGTTTGAGCTAAAGAGGTTGTCAACACTCATGCTGGAAACATGACAAAGTAGAAAAAATTGCTATGTTTTCAAGAATCATAAAAGAATTCCCACTGCAAAGTGAGGATGAAGCAGTGGAAACAGATGCCGGGGGGATCCTAATTTGCCTTGGCAGCAGAGATGAGCAGCAGTATCCAACTAGTAAGTTGCACTCAAATTCCCAAAGCTGTGTGTGGCCGTATATGACAAGTACAATCTTGACAACAGCTGAAAGCACTGACTTTTCCCCTCCAACATGCTGGCAAACCTTTTAGCATTTTATGAAACAAAACCCTTAGTTTAAATAGGGTAAAATCTGGAGACCATGAAAGTTCAGTTTTCTGTTGATATGACTTTGTTAAGGGTATGTCAAGGATGAATCCGATTCACAGAGAACTAAATAAATACTATGAATTATTGTTTATTAAATGGCATTTAATCAAAATTGTTTACTAAGTAGGTTTCTCAAAGCTTCCAGAAAAACAAAACAAAACAAAACAAAACAAAAAACATCTTTCTGTACAGATCTTGAAAGCTTGAATTTAAGATTCTATGGATAGCTCAACTTCTATTTCAATCAATTATTTCTTTTAACTATATACAGTCATTGCAAACGTATAATATAGCACAAATGATTAATTTCTCTTGCTGACCTCATGTGTCTTTGTTCTCCAAAGGTCATCTTTTTATGTCCATCCATCTACTTGTACACATCCGGGCTCCTTGCATTCAGCCCATTTATGTATATGACCCCCTCAGTGAGCTGTGCAGTGCAGATTCCTGCACACCCACCTCTGCAGTTTCCCTGACAGCCATGGCAATATACACTTACAAAATGCTGGACTCTCTGGAGATAGGAAAGCTCCTGTACAAAGACTATGAAACATTAACTGGAGCCAGATAAATAGGTCCATGTAGATGCAGTGTTACTTTTTCACAGGCAATGCTAGGAAAGAGCTTGGTACAGGTGAAAAGTGTTACTGAAGGCAGCCTCATGCAAGGACAGTGATTATCTGAAAGATGTAGATGTTGTTATTAGAGCAGATAGGAGTGCTACCTATGTGCTGCATAAATACGAAAATATTTTCTATTCTATGGGTTTCCTCTAGTGTCAAATTCCTCTGGTGAAAGAGGTAGATAAAATGGATCTTTACATACCAAGGAGTTAAGAAAAATAATTCTTGATATGAATTCTTTTGGTTTGCTGCTCCTCAAAGAGATTAGTGGACTTCAAAGGAATCACACAAAAGACAAGTTTCTGCATTAGGCTTCTTTCATGGCATGGTATGTCCCTAGTCTGTGTGACAGACATAGAAGATACAATTAGCTCAAACTTTTTCTGGCGTCTTCTGGTATATTCCTTCTAGAAATATTTAAAATTAGTTTTTGTTTGCTTGTTTGTTTATTACTAATTGAAATAAACCAAATGTTTAATTAAACACAGAAATAAGCATCAAGACTTGAAACAAATTAAAATAAATAAATAAATAAATAAGTGAAAATAAATCTTGCCTTATACAGTTAGATTCCTTGCAGAGGAACTGCTGTTCTCCAACCTTATATTTTAGTCAAGCAGTTTTCAGTAGCTGCTTGAATTAAACTTCCCACTGTGCCCTGCAGAAAGACTATGCTGACCCCCTAGGAAAGCCTCATTCTTTCCATCACCTCTGAGGACTGACTACAGAAGTATTCTGTGGTGGTCCTACATCCCTTACACCTCCAACCACCTCACCATCTCCAGTCTGCAGTTTTCCTGCTTCTCAAGTTAATTTTTCTCTGCATCCTCTCCTACATCCCAGACATTTTTCCAAGATAGAACAGGTTCAGTTGTTCTCAGGGAAGAATCAATTATCTCAAGTGTGTAATCAGACCAGAATGCAACTGAAACCGAAACTATTAAAGAAATGTAATATCTATCTCAGAAGGCAAAAGGTGTTACCACCCAGTTTGGTTTCCACTATACTGTCATGCATTACACAGTCATTAATCCTACACAGATATTTTATATTCTACTTACTATTATCATTCCTATTTTGTTTTCTATTATCATTTTACCAAAGAGCTTCCTGAAGCTTCTGGTTTTGCCATACTACATAGCAAGATTGGAAAGCTAAGTATATTTTCATGTCTCAGATATTTCAGGTAAGAAACACTGACTTTTTTGAACTTCTACCTTGTAAGGAGTCTTGGGTACAGTCCTTCACATCTGGGCATGTGTACAAGTGTATGACCAACATTTCAAGATTTCTCTATTTTGTTAAACCAGTTGACTGACCCCACTGAAGAAGAAAAATCCAGGCAAAGATGTTGTCTTCCAAGTCACAGTGAACTATCTTGTTTGTTTGTTTTTTGTTTGTTTGTTTGTTTGTTTGTTTGTTTTTTCAAGCAAATGGGTTAGTAATGCTTAAATTATCTCACCTACAGTAGATTACAGACACCAAAGAGGAAATATTAGTAAGATTCAGAGTTTTCTTCAGTTATGTATAGCTTCTCCCTGGTGCTTATAGCACCCAAAGCTCTATTCTCAGGGCTGCTGACTCTATATTTATAATGCTACTCTAACATATAGATTATTTTAATAGTTTATGACTGCTACCAATAGTTGCTTACTTTACAATATTCATGAAATGGTTTCTTCTTTATTGCAAAATATAATGTGTTGAAATGGGTTGTCTCTTTTGATCAATAATAATTTGTTCTTGACCAGTAAGAAATATAAAAGTTAAAGTTTTCTTACACAAGTACTTGTTCAGCTAATTGTTTTCCTTAAATATCAATTGCAGCATATCAGCTGTTTTTTCCAGGTTACTTTCTGTATTTCTTCTGAAATGATGGTTATACACTTCTACACATGTGCAGATGAAAAGGATTATGAAAAGAACTGTACTCAGGACACAAATTTCTTAAAGATTAAAAATGTACATATATATTTTCCACCCTCACATTTCATTTTCCTCCTCTTCTTCACTTGTATATAGCTCAAACTGAGAACAAGGTACAAAAACATCAGAGCCTGCTATAAAGGGATTCTGAAGTTAGTTTGAACAACCAGAATTTAGATACAGTTTAAGCAGCAAAAAATGATCATTTCCTTCTATTTGAATAACACAACATTCTCTTTTTAGCATTTTTTATTCCCTCAGTTTTAAATTCTATATTAATTAACAACAAAAATATAAAATAAGGTCTATCCAGTTGTTATCACTACTATATTTTCCTTCCACATTCATAACAGGATCTTTTCATTTAAGATCTTTGTAACAGAAATCATTAAAGACTCACTCACTCGTGCTAGATTGCCATAGCTAAATAAGAACATAAAAGGAAATGAACATTGTTCATAAGTTACATCTTTCATTGAGTTTGTCATATACACAGAATCTGTGTAGGGTTTATAAACATATTTATAACTGGATTTATAAACAAATCGTTCCCTTACTTCTGCCCATAGCTGCTAGCAGAACAATTGGGCTAGCAGACAAGTGTGGGGATTTGCTTGCTTGTAAGTTTTTTTCATTGGTATGTTGATTTTTCTGTGGGGTCCTCTATGGGGTGTGAACCACTGCTTAGTTGAATTTGTGTTTTCCCTTCATAGTCTGCAAACTTGCAATACAATGAGACTGGTCTTGATAGCTCCAATAGAATGCAATGGTTTTGCAAACTTCTGCAAAAGTGGTCTTCCTGTCTCAATTCCGTGTATTGCAATGTTCTACTTTAATAATCTGTTCGCAAGACAGATGGTTGCTTTGCTAGGGAACCATCTTGTCATATATTGATTAGCCTTGCAAAAGTTGTCTGTCCAGTTGTAATACTTCTACTTCACTGTCATTCAAAAAGACATTTTTGTTTTTATTTGGTTTATCCAGTTTATTATTAATATTATTATTTTTATTATTTGCAAAATTGGTTATATCTGAATATACTATTAAAAACAAAAAATGTTTTCCAGTTGTGCATACCATTTTAAAAGCTGCATTTCAGTTTATGTAGAAGCAAGCTTGTCTGATATCTGATATTCATCAGTAGTTGAGGTTACTCCAGCCTTGAGTTTAGAATATGAATTATATGAGTGAAAAAACACTCATTAATAAAAATATATATATATTTTTTGGCAGGTTGAGATTTTATTTAATGATAAACAGTTATGAAAGTTTCAGTAAGCAGTAAAGTATTAGATTCAAAACTGATGAATGCATTATTATAATTCAGTTAATAGACAAGTTTAAAATGATTTGGAGTCTTTTGCTAATTTACATTGTTCTATCTATAACATGTCTTCTTCCCTCCATTTCCTTACCCTCCCAGCAAACATACAGGGGAATAATCAGGACCTTTGACACACTGCAGTGTATGGTTCACTGCACAGTCCAGAATGGAATAACTCTTTCCAATTTCACTTCTGTATCTCAAGAGCTTGTTTTTCTTCCAATATGGAACTAAAAGGAGACTTCAGATTAAAACTAAATACAGAATCTTTCTAAAGAGCATTTGATAAGGTTAACATATTTTGAAAGAGAAAGCAGATATGCTTTTAAGAGAAAAAAATAATATTAAAAATCTAGCAAATTAATTCAAAGGTGTTGAACTGAAAACTTTGTGTAAAGTAAAAGTCAACTAAAAAAAAATTCCATTCCACTTTTTCAGCAGCTTGCTGCTGACAAGAGAAAAGTCATTGAATACCATCGTCCTTGGAGTTCATAGGGTTACAAGGATATTACATCACCTAGCAACAGGAACATCTATTTAGGATACAAGGATCAAATGCATTCTTTTAATGTGTTGTAGATCCCCCAGGATATACACAAATAAACTGCCATAGAAATCCACATGGTTTGCAAGGCAGTCTGTTTGTTTGTCCTTGATGTATCAGTGCTTTTCATTTGGAAGACTTTGACCTTTTGCTAGCAAAACTGATAATAATCTCCTTGTTATTTCATTTGTGTGGTTGTTTATTTATTTTCAGACTGAAAATCTGTGCTTAGAGATTTACTTATTGTTCTTGGTAGCAGTGAGAGACTGACACTCACATTACAGATCACACTAGCCAGCCCATTCTCTCTTTTCTAAAGTGAGATTTTCTTGCATTTTGGAACTTTGTATATCAGTAACTATAGAAGGACCAACATCAGTCTTTCTAGTTTGTAGAAAAAAATCTCTTTATTAATGAAATAAACAAATAAATAAATAAAAAGTATTGAAATTCACAGCAAACAGAATCTCTCAGCTCAGTGTGTGTTCAGACACACTGGCATGCTTGCAGGTTTTTCAGCCCATAACACTGATGGCAGTTCTCTGAATATCTAAGATGCTCTCAGGGCCTTTACAATCAGTCCCTTTGGTCTCATCTGCCCCATGGCCACAACTTTCTAGGCTCAGGTCAGATTCACTAGGAATACAGAGAGCTTCACTTGCTTGGTTAGAGTAATGAAATGATTATGTGAGGCATTGTTGATAAATCTGAACTGATTGCAGAAATCCATTGAAAATCTTTTTTTTTTTTTTTTTTTTTTTTTTGTAGTCTACAACATATTCTATCTTGCAGAATACCATGATGATAAATTCCACACCTTTAACTTTCTCTAAGTAACATGCTACACTGTTATTAATATCACTGAGCTGGAGATGTGGGACAAAACAATCTGCGTTGTGCATAACCTTTTATGACTCAGAAGTGAGTTCTGACTTTGCTGTGTGTTTCTCCGAGTGTGTGACTTCCCTTTGTGCTTGAGTTCCCAGCCTGAAAAAAAAAATAAAAAAAAAAAGAGAGAGACAAAAAAGAAGAAAGAAAAAGCCTTTCCCTTTTTACTTCTTTAGGGACAGATCTTCAAATGGGTTAATGGAAATCTTCCCATAAGGCTGTGAAGTTTCGAGATCAAAATCTTGTCCCCAAGACTAATCTAGATCTCATTTTTTCTCATTGCTAATTGATTGTTGTATGATCAAAGTGTAGATAAAGACAAAGCTTGACTGAAGTGTGATTTACTGGGAGGACTAAAAGCTAAATGCAGTTGCATAGTGATCTATCAAGTTGTCAACAGATTACAAGCAGGATTATGTAACCTAAACTGTTCTAGTCCTTTTACAAATCCAGGTGGTCATGCAACTGTAGCAACAGAAGGGGATGGGGAGCAGAATGTGGCCCTCACTATCCATGAAGAAATTGTTGGCAACCTGCTACAGCACTTGGATGTACGCAAGTCGATGGGGCCAGATGGGATCCACCCGAGGATACTGAGAGAACTGGTGGAGGAGCTGGCCAAGCCGCTTACCATCATTTATCAACAGTCCTGGTTATTGGAGCAGGTCCCAGTCAACTGACGGCTAGCAAACGTGATGCCCATCTACAAGAAGGGCTGGAGGGCAGACCTGGGAAAGGCAGGCCTGTTGGTTTGACCTCAGTGCCAGGGAAACTCATGGAGTAGATTATCTTGAGTGTCATCACGTGGCATTTACAGGGCAACCAGGTGATCAGGCCCAGTCAGCATGGGTTTATGAAGGGCAGGTCCTGCTTGACGAACCTGATCTCCTTCTATGACAAAGTGACGTTCTTGGTGGATAAGGAAAAGGCTGTGGATGTGGTCTACCTTGATTTCAGCAAGGCTTTTGACACCGTTTCCCACAGAATTCTCCTCAAGAAACTGGCTGCTCATGGCTTGGACTGGTGTACACTTCGTTGGGTTAAAAACTGGCTGGATAGCCGGGCCCAAAGAGTCATGGTGAATGGCGTCAAATCCAGCTGGAGGCCGGTCACTAGTGGTTTTCCCCAGGGCTCGGTACTGGGGCCAGTCCTCTTAAATATCTTTATCAATGATCTGGATGAGGGGATTGAGTGCACCCTCAGTAAATTTGCAGATGACACCAAGTTAGGTGCGTGTGTCAATTTGTTCAAGGGTAGGAAGGCTCTGCACGAGGATCTGGATAGGCTGCACCGATGGGCTGAGGTCAACTGCATGAAGTTCAACAAGGCCAAGTGCCGGGTCTTGCACCTGGGGCACAGTAACCGCAAGCAGAGTTACAGGTTGGGAGATGAGTGGTTGGAAAGCTGCCAGGCAGAGGAGGACCAGGGAGTATTAGCGGATAGTCTGCTGAATATGAGCCAGCAGTGTGCTCAGGTGACCAAGAAGGCCAGCGGCATCCTGGCTTGTATAAGAAGCAGTGTGGCCAGCAGGTCTAGGCCAAGACATCAAGGTGCTCAAAAGAATCCAGAGAAAGGCGACGAAGCTGGTGAGGGGTCTGAAGAACAAGTCCTACGAGGCGCGGCTGAGGGAGATGGGTTTGTTTGGCCTGGAGAAAAGGAGGCTCAGGGGCGACCTTATCGCTCTTTATAAGTACATTAAAGGAGGCTGTAGTGAGGTGGGGGTTGGTCTAAAGTAAGATTAGTTTTCCTACTCAAGCACACAAATGTTACTGCAGGCTAAAATACTTGCAAGGCTGATATACAGAAATCCCTTGGAAACAACTAGCTGATATATCAAAGATTTCTCAAAGACTGATTATTAAAACACCAAAGCAATACAAATTTACTGAAACAGTCAGAAGACATTAAGAAAAGGCAGTTTTATGCCTATGTCAGGCCTGTTTTTCATATGATATAAGTCAAGGCAAATCCCTGTCACATCATATTTTCTTGCTGTGGGATAATGTTTTCTCTGAGGGAAATGAGAGGCCCACTTAGCTCTCTTAGTAGTTCATTTAAAATAACCCAGATTAATGGAGACCTGTCTATCTAACCCTTATAGGGAATGCTAAGAAATATTATTGAAGAAATATTAAATACTAAGAAATATTATTGAAGCCATTCAGCTGCCCATTAATAATGCATTAGTAAATACCGTATGATCAGATTTCATTGAAGTATGTTATTTTTACACCAGCTTACAGCTGAGCCAAGTGTTACCTTAAATACTAACAATATTTCATTCATGAAGCAGGAGGGTTTACAAGCTACTACAAGTACACAGGATGTGGTAGAGAGGGAAAAAAAAAAAAAAAAAGTAATAAAAAAGAAGTCCTAGAAGACCTGAAGTCCTGTCATATCAAAGATGAGGAAGCATGGAACGTATTTTCCGAATAGGTAGAGAACAGAGTATTGCAGAAAGTACAATGGTACTTCTTTTGATTTTATCTGAAACATAATGAGCCAACATTTCATTCTGCTTAAACGTCCCAGATCAATTCTACATCATGCAGCAGAGAATTCTTCAAAATACATGGCTTCATTTCCTTTCTCTTACTGAGCAAGATTAAAAATAATAATTTCAAACCTTTGGCAGGGAGCATCATTTTTATTCTCAGTCCCTGGGGGTCTGTCAAATTGGCTTGGGCACCTTAAAATTATTACATCCTTCCTTGGAGTTTCTTCTTTTCTAGAGGACTAGGTGGCCATTTTATACATTCTTTAGAGATTAAGACTTTTTTTTTTTTTTTTTTCTCCACTAAAATAACTGACAGTCTGTTTTGTAATGACTGTTCTTCCTTAGGTTTAAATTTACTGTTTATGGACAACAGTCAGTTATCAAGTTATTGTGTTTATTTAACAATGAGTGCAGGTAACTTATTTCTACTACACAATAACAATAATAGTGAACAAACTTAAAAGTGGTTGATTTTATATATATATATATAAATACATATTTATATATATATATTTATCCTTCTTGTCAAGTAAATGTTCATCAAAATTTTGTATTTCTTTTTCTTGCAGGCATACCTTTCTAGGTCATGACATGCCAGGAGAAATGTAGCAGTAGCTAATTCAGTCTCTGAAATTCAGATTCCATTAAAAAAAAAAAAAAAAAAGAATTCTCAAAATTCTCAAGAATGCTTCTTTCTATTGTTTCTTATGTATAGTCCACTTAAAAGATACAGATAGAGATGATATAGAGTCCACTTAAAATAACCTCTGTTTTTTATATCTACATATGTATGCATGCATGTATATTAGGCAACATAATTTTCCACCACTGGATTTAGGATTTTTGGAGACGTTGAAGAGGTGTTGTTTTTTAAGAACTAACATCTGCTGATATAGCTCATAACTTTCAGAAGTTTAGATAACTTCTAGAAATACTGCACTAAAGATATATATATGCATATATCTAAACTAAATGTTACATTTGTCTTAATAAAATAAAACAACAGAAAATTAGGTTTATGAAAGTAGACCAATAAACTTTTACAGAAATAAACTTTTACAGAAACATAATTGCCTTGACACAAAAATACAGCATGGTTTTAAAATTCTTTCCAAAG
Source organism: Anas platyrhynchos (assembly GCF_047663525.1). Classification (NCBI taxonomy): domain Eukaryota; kingdom Metazoa; phylum Chordata; class Aves; order Anseriformes; family Anatidae; genus Anas; species Anas platyrhynchos. The sequence continues at coordinate 70,663,513 of NC_092589.1, forward strand.
TATTTTGTTCTTGTGGTCAGCTTTCTTTTTAATTTTAATTCCTTGGCCTAAATAGAAGAGAAGAAATCCAGCCAGTGGTCATCTAACTTAACATTAATCAACACTCCATATTATGTGACCTCCATGAGAATGAAATAATTCCAGTTTCAGTACTGTGATGTTATTAGCTCATGGCTCAAAATTTATTCAAACTTGCATCATTTTAAATATAACTACAAAGTGATGAAGATTCATTGCCTCACTGTTCCTGTGAAGCCAAACAGATAGAAATCTTTGTTACATTGAATCTCAGTAAAGTATTTTAAGAGGAGAATTCACTTTCATCAGAAGCAATCCTGAAATAGAATATTCTTTCTTTAAAATGAGAAAAAATCTAGTACATCTTCTATAGGTTGCAGAGCAGGAAAACATAATTTATGCTCTTTAAACACCAAAGCCTGGGAAGATCAAGAGAAGAACTTTAGTTAGACTGCAGAACATACTTTTCTCTCCTAAACACATCAGCATTAGGATTTCAGAGATACTTCATTAGTTTGTCTCATGGAAGAAACTCTGTGAAATATTCTAACCAATATATATATATATATTTATTTATTTTTATTTTTAGGGTTGATCCTGATTTTGTATATTGCCCAAAGAGCACTTTCATTTATCCTTACCTTGAAATATTTCTAATTTTACTAAAGAACTAACCCCAAGACTTGCTTCCTCAACTATCGCTGAAGAGTATAGAGGATTCATTTTTCATTGGATATTTCATAATGAAATGATAACCTTGTAACCATAATTGTTTCTGTAACATCACTCATCAAAAGAGACAGGGTGTTAACGTGTCTACATAAACATCTAGAGGAATTCACGTTGGTTGATTAGAAACTACTATTTCATCCTTTGTCCCTAAATATTCCTTCATTCCAGTATAAACACCAGTAGCTAATAGATGTGATATCTCACTGCCGTGTGATCTAAGACTAGCTTTTAGGACAAGAAGTAAATGGAGGGTTAATCCTTCTAGTGCTCCTTAGAGGTACTTAGCATTGGTCTACAAAGAACATTGAATGAAAAGAATTAGTAATGAAGACACCTACCAAGTCATGTGTCCACTTCTCTGCCAAAGCAAGACTGCTTCTCTATGATATATACTGTGTTCAGTTTTGGGCCCCTCGCTACAAGAAGGACATCGAAGTGCTTGAGCGGGTCCAGAGAAGAGCGACGAAGCTGGTGAGGGGCCTGGAGAACAAGTCCTACGAGGAGCGGCTGAGGGAGCTGGGCTTGTTCAGCCTGGAGAAAAGGAGGCTCAGGGGCGACCTTATTGCTCTTTACAGATACCTTAAAGGAGACTGTAGTGAGGTGTGGGTTGGCCTGTTCTCCCACGTGCCTGGTGGCAGGACGAGGAGGAACGGGCTAAAGTTGCACCAGGGGAGTTTTAGGTTAGATGTTAGGAAGAACTTCTTTACCGAAAGGGTTGTTAGACACTGGAACAGGCTGCCCAGGGAAGTGGTGGAGTCACCATCCCTGGAAGTCTTTAAAAGACATTTAGATGTAGAGCTTAGGGGTATGGTTTAGGGATATGGGATATGGGATATGGGGACTGTTTGTGTTAGGTTAGAGGTTGGACTCGATGATCTTGAAGTCTCTTCCAACCTAGAAATTCTGTGATTCTGTGATATACTGTTTTTAAGTGTGATGTCCAGTCCAGCCTGAACTTATTCAGTTGATTTGTTACTGTTTCCATTATATCCTTAAACATATGAGATCTATTTTGTACTGTACTTCATTTTTTTTTGTTTGTTTTATTTTCTTTATTTATTTTCATTCATATAATAAAATACTTTGCAGAAGTGTACACAATCTGGTCCACCCTTGTACATGTACTTCTCAGATACTTGCTGAGTTAGTCAAGCTACACCAATGTGATCATTTTTCTTGGCCACTCAAGCTGTGAAATAATTCTACCTTGCATACAAAATCACCTGCTTTCACACAATATTAGACTTGAAGATTAAATTTAATTTACTCTCTAGCACATTCATCAAATGTTATGTTTCTAATGGTATTTTGCTCTTATATCCAAAATTATTTTCATATATGCTAAGTCTTATGTGCAAAAATGTGTATTTAATGCAAGGAAATTTTCCCCAAGGTAGCATTTTGACCTACTTTTTCCTACTTTTTTTTTTTCTTTTTTTTTTTTTTAAATATCCACAACAAGGAACAGAATTTTCTTGGCTCCATAAGTGATACATTGATAAATGTCACAAAAATCCTATCCTCAAATTTGCCTTTACCATAAAACATCTACACATTTTATTTTCTCTCTCTTCACTTGTTTATATGTTATATATTAGATTGAGTAATTTTATTTTCTGCACTTTTGTTGTTGTTGTTGTTAATTCAGCTCAGATTTAGAGGAAAGAGTGTAGAGGTAGCTCATTCATACTTTAAGAGAATGTATCACAAATCCTGTCTTTGTGGCATCATAGAGCTGCTCACATAAATGTAATTAAATGTAATTTAAAAAAAAATGTCCAAGGAAATTACATTGGGCAGGACGGCTATTGGGTGTAGGGTGTTGGAAATAGAACTTTTATCCTTACAAATGACCTCCTAAGCCATTCTAGGTAGTGCCACAAAGAGATGTGGCTGGAAGGAGACCCCACACATGGATCTGACAAGTCTGTTGAAGAAGGAGGTGGGAAAGCAAGGGGTTGGGAGATAAAATGCCAGATATCTTCCATATGTCATTGTGCCTTGAGGAGGTGCCACCATGCATCGGTGTACGTCATACATCAGTGGTAGAAAATCCTTTAAAGGAAAGGAAACAATTCCATTACTAATCTATAGATTTCTCAATTGCCAGAATCAATATTGCTTAGCATGTACATCCTAGTGAAAACTAAGAACTACATATTTTTCTCTTCTTGGTTAAATTTTGCAGTGCTTATCAGAGTGAAAACACTTCTCTCAAAATTGAAAAATTTGCTATTAATCATGATGTGCAACATATATGGAACATTAGGGAATATCAAAGCACACAAAAAGAATAAACCTTTCTTTAAAAGCTCATGCCTCTTCACTTTTCAATATTTTCTAAATAAATTAATCAACCCTCCTCCTTTTATTTCCATTAAAAAATGCAAAGCTCTAGGTAGCACTTACAGACAGCAGTACAAAGCCTGTTTAATAAAATCAATTTACCTTGTTGGTTTGTGGACTTCAGCTATTTTCCAAGTATTTAAGAGATTTTTCACATCAGATCTTGAAATTTTCTTAATAATTAACATTTTTGTAGCTGCAGACTGAATAGAATCTCCAGTCAGTGTAATGAACAGTCCTATACAGCGTCTATCCTATATACAGGCTATATACAGGCTACAGACAATTAATATGGAGAAATAACATAAGAGTTTGTTTTCTAGTAGTTTAAAGCAACAGATTTACAGTAATTTACATCATCTGAGGGTCTGATCCAGTGCCTCAGTAAGTAAACATTGAGAAAAAGATTATAAAAACAGGAAGTGGTTATTACTGTCTTTCATTATGTGACACTGATGATAGAAATAAATGTAATAAAAAAATATTTGGTTATTTTACAACACTCAGCTGTGGCACTCTGCCAGCTTTTAAGAAAGACAGGAAAAAGTTATCATAGTGATGCTAAGGGAGGTGAGCAGAAGTGTAAAGAGATTATTTCTTTGAGAATGGCAGGACTATGGAGAATATAGTTTTCCTCTTGCTTTGACTTTAAACTTCCATTTTCCTCCAGCCTAGCACAAGGTCTTATGGACTGCAATTGATCATCTTTGCAGCCAACTCACTGGTGATGATCTCTGATTTTTTCTTGCTCAGGAGAGAACACGTATAACTTTTTTTTTTTTTTTCCATTATATTCATATATTATATTTCCCTGGTCTATACATCCAGAAACTGCAAATGCTTTATTTTATTCTTATAATGCCCAGTTGCAGGGAATAGCTGTTGTTTTTTGTTTGTTTGTTTTGATTTGATTTGTTTTATTTGAAGTCATCTCTTAATTGTTCTTACCATTATCAAATAACATAAATCAGACTAAATGACCTCATGAAAAAGTAAAAAAAGTATATTTTTTTAAAATATAGAACCATAAAATCATTTAGTTTGGAAGAGATCCTGAAGATCTCCTGAAGATCCTGAAGATGGTCCAACCATCTACCTAACACTATCAAGTCCACCCCTAAACTATTTTCCTAAGCACTACATCCACACATTTCTTAAATACCCCCAGAGATGGCTACTTCACCATTTCCCTGGGCAGCCTGTTCCCAGGCCTAACCAACCTTTTAGTGAATAAATTCTCCCTAATATCCAGCCTAAAACTCCCCTGGCATAACTTGAGACCATTTCCTTTTGTCCTGTCACTTGTCATCAGAGGAAAGAGACCTACACCAACCTTGCTGTAACATCCTTTCAGGTAACTGTAAAAAGTCTCTCCTCAACCTACTTTTCTCCAGACTAAACAACCGTAGTTCCTTCAGTGACTCCTCATATTTCTTGTTTTCTAGTCCTTTTGCCAGCTTCACTGATTTTCTCTGAATGCATTCCATTAACTCAATATCCTTCTTGTAGTGATATGCCCAAAAATAAACACAGTATTTGAGATGTGGTTTCACCAGTGTTAAGTAACAAGGGGCAACCACCTCCCTTGTCCTGCTGGTCCCACTATTTCTGAAGCAGGCCAGGATGGCCTTGGCCTATTTGGTCACCTGGGCACACTGCTGGCTCACAGTTAGCTGTCAACCAGCACCCACAGGTCCTTTTCTGCCAGGCAACTTTCCAGCCTCTCTTCCTCAGGCTTATACCACTGCATGGGGTGTTTGTGATCCAGATGAAGCACCCAGCATTTAGCCTTGTTGAATGCCAGATGTGGCCCATTGATTTAGCTTATCCAGACCCCTCTGCAAAGTCTTCCTATCCTCAAGCAGGTGTTGTCTGCAAACTTACTGAGGGTGCACTCCATCTCCCCATCAATATCATTGATAAAGATACTGAACAAAACTGTTCCCAATCCTGAGCTCTGGGGAACACCACTCATGACTGGCCACCAACCGGATTTAACTCCATTTGCAATGATGCTTTGGTCCCAGCCTTCCAGCCAGTTTTTCACCCAGCAAACAGCACATCCATCCAAGCCATGAGCAGCCAGTTTCTCCAGGAGAATGCTGTGGGAAACATTGCCAAATGCTTTGCTAAAGTCCAAGCAAACAATATCTACAGACTTTCTGAATAGCTTTCAAAATACTGGTTACAAGAATATTAAAATGACTAAGTAAATCACAATAAAATGAAGAAAAGAGAACATATTAAAATTAGGAAAGTTATTTTCAGTTATCACTATCACAAAGAAACCTGACTACAATCTGTTTTGAAGAGTGACTTCAATCACACTGTATGGTGGTGCATTAGAAATGGGGAGTGAAGAGCAAAACTGTCTCTATAACTTGTAAGGTAGCATATATTTTCTCTTAATAAAATATTGATGGTCACAGAGATCTGCTTTGGTTAATTGATAATTTGTGGTGTAATCCTAATTTACAGGAATGTTAAGAATCCAAGCCCTGGTAGCAGAAAGATATTCTGCTTCCTAGGGAGTTCCTATCTACAGGCTTCAGAAAGTGTATTAGTGTGTGTTTGGGAAGAATGGAGGAGAAAACATTGCAACCAGACTTACAATACCTACTGCCTGAGAAAACTGGTAAGCCCATAAAATATCCAGAATACATTTATATATATATATATATTATTATTATAATTTCTATGTGGCATTATAAGTTTCCATCAAAAATAATTTAATGCTGAGAAATGTTCCACAAAGAGTGCTGTGGCTGAAGTCCTCTTCCTACTTACATGATGCCACGCATGTTTGAAATCTAAATAACAATTAGCTCAGCTGGTAACAACTGCACTAAAGATAAAGAAATGCTCTCTGTAACAGAAAGGAAACAGCAAATATTAGACAGTTGATGGATTCAGTAAGATTCTGTGGCAGGGCAATATGCATTGAGGAATGTGATTGGGAAGCAAAGAGGAATGAAAGACAATGTAAAAATAGCAACACTGTAAAGAAGAATGAGGCAGAACATAAAATTAACAAGCTAATGGTTTGAAGGGATAGAATACTGAATTCGCTATGGATGGAGGTGGTACAATATGCACAGTAGGAAATAGAACATTATACTAAAGGTAGAAGAAAAGGTTAGAACATGTTTCCCTGAAGCATTAGGTTATTTGTTCATAATAATGTATATTTTTTATTTATTTATTTTTTAGATTATGTTCTCAAGTATACAAATGTCATTTACGTTTACCACAAGAGTTATCTGCTACATACATAATACATAATGCATACGTCTATGTATTTATGCACATATGTATGCATGCATGCAGAGACTTTAGCCACTTTTGACATGAGAATGAAGACTATGACTATGTTTCTAGAACATAGAAACAGTGAAGACTATTTTCTGAAAATAATAAATTCTCAAAAAGTCTGAGCACATTTCCCAGAGTGATACACTCTGCATGTTTAAATTAATGGTCCTGCCTGCACCCTTGTTAGTGTTAAGCATGTAGTTTAAATAAAGAAATCATGTTCCAAACTCCAAATACAATTTGCCGGCTTTGCTTCTAGGAAGTGTGAAAACAGCAAAAGTGAAAGTCATTTCACCGTCTGTTCAGCAGCTCACCTCCTTAACACACAAAGGTGCAGAACCTGCAAAGTTTAGTAAGTTTTCAGACGTGAGGATAGTAGAAGTGAAGACATGGTATTTTATATTAACCTTATAAACATATTTTAATTGGGATTAAATATGCCCAAATCTTAAAAATTTGCTAGCAATGTCATTCATATTAGATCTCATTTTCACAAACCTGTACAATTTTATGCTAGTACTTCTAGCAGTTAATTCAAAGTATGACTGCTGATGATTTGGGATGATTTTTTTAAAGGACTACAAAATGAGAGACAGAGTGGAGACCGTATAAGGGAGAGAGTCCTTCAGAAAGAAAAATGAATATCAGAATGATTTTCAATGTACTCTCACCATATAAACTAGGCTGCATTAGTTATTAGTCCAGTTATGTATACCTAGAGAGGCACGTATAGTGTAGATCTACAGGTACTTGCAGTGGAGTCTGGATTACTGTCTGACAATGCTACATGTTATATTTTTAATAAATAATTTATTATTATTATTAATATTATTAAATAATTATAAATAATAATATGCAGATAATAAAATGCCAAATGAGATCTTGCACTCACTTGATCTGCAGTAACTTGAATGTTTACATAGGCAATGACAAAATCTGAAAGTGGCTCGTTACCTCATAATAATGTGAAGGTTAACGCGTGTCAACAGCCTATCTGTATGATGTCCAGGTTTACAGATCAGTTTGAGTGCAAATCAAAGTCAAAAGATAGTGCGCTTTCTTGCCCCATATACTCAGTTACATTGTCCATGTGGTTGCCTCTTTCACACTGCTAGCAATTTAGACTGTTCTTTGTTCTTAAGTTAATGTATCATTGATACACTAACTTCTCTTTGTGCTAGGAATATGGACTTCTAAATCAATTCTTAGTAGTTTACCTTTGCTGTCTGCTCTCAAATTAATGTTAAAGATGAATAGGCAGTACTGAGCAGTGCCTTGATGGGAGTCAGATGCAACAGGTAGGTCCATTCTGCAGCTGTGAAAGCAAGGGGAAGCTCATGGACTCCCACACAAGCATTCTCATCAACTCTGTTGTGCTTGCTTTTAAAGGGTAATCACCATAACTGGGAATTGAAATATGTTACTCAGGTAAAAACTGTAACACATTGTATAATTTGAGTCCTTGGTGAGACTACAAGGCAGGAAACCAGTATCCACCTGCAGATGGACTATATATTACCCTCCCTTGGCCTCATCCAATGCATCCTATATATATATATATTTATTTTTTTTCCCCAGGTTCTCTAGGGTAGCTTATAACAGAAAACATTGTGTTATTTGAGTTATTGTTCATCTCTGCCTTCCAACAGTAACTAAAAAGGGAAGGTAAATCATGTTTAGCCTCTGTACCTGCCAAACAGTACTACTGCTTTGGGAAGTAACCTGTCACAACTCCTAATAAAGAGCACAGAAGAGAGCTCTAGACCAGGGAGCAACACTGTGGCATCCTCCAATGCTCTTTCTGAGTGTGATATAACAGTGCAGTACCTACTAAGTCTTGTGGCTGTTAGCATTCTGTCAGAATACAGTCTTCACAAAAATAAAAATAAAATAAAATAAAAAAATAACTGCAGACATTCTCAAAAATGCCAGAATGCAAGTGATGATACATGGATTTTTCAGTTGAAAATATTAGTGAAAATAATAAAACTTCATGATGAAGTTTTTTGGAACATTTTTACACTCACATGTATTAAATCTTATATATGTGATTTCTATACAACTGAGATCTCACAACTTCACAACTATTTTTATTTATTTTTATTTTATTTTTATTTTTATTTTTATATTTTTAATTTTAATTTTTATTTTTATCTTGTTCTTTCAATGCATTCCACCATGCTCATTTGTATGGTAACAGGTTTTCATTTAGATCTGGTGCAGATAACTAGTTGCAAACAGAAGTTTGGGTTCCTTAGTAAGACATTTTTTCTTGTTCATGCAGCTGAATTTCTTGTTGAAGCCACAGCAAAAAGAAGTCAAGCATGGTTTAAGGACCTTTTACCCTCTTCAGATTTGAGTGATACAGATGTTTCACACATTTGAATGCTGGTTCTTGAAAGTGGGTGTTTCCCCAGAATTTTTGCTACACTACATGACAAAGCTCTCCAATATCTCCTTGTCTCTCATTGCTCCCTGTGCAACCATCCACACAAGATCAATATCAAAAAGTCAGTTACATTTCTTCATAGAATTAGTTGCTAAAACAATTAAAAAGGCTGGAACAGAATTTGATCCATGCAGTTGAACAGATTTCCTCTTGTTCTTGACTTCAAACAGCAGGAAATGAGACTGTGTGGAAAGAGGGAAAGAAAAAAAGAAAATCTCATAGGAAGGAATTTCCCAAAGAAAGAGGAAAGAAGATTAAGAAATTACTAAAGAAGTTTGACCTTGAAAATAATTTGGAGAGCAAGTTTCCGTGTAGAAGACTAATTCCTGCACTGCTGACTCCTATTGCTTGAGCCCGCTATATGCAAGGAATCACACGACTGTACTGTAACTTCCTGATAAATATACAGAAATATCTGAGTCTGCCCTCAGTTTTCTATCTCAATGTAAGATCGCCAGCAAATCCCACATTCTGGCTGATTACTTTGTCACTTATGAAAGTGACAATATTTTTAATCTCAATTTACTATTAAAAAGCAATACAAAAGCCCTGACAGTTTCAAACACTGGAGCACAAAATATTTTGTCTTGTGATGATACATTAATTCAAAGCACTGCTGTTTTGATAATGGTAAAAAAAAATAGACAATAAAAAGCATACAGTTGAAAACTTGAATTTATGTAAAACCTTCTGTACAAATAATAATCTTGGAGCACTTTATTCAAAAGCCAGAGAAAAACAAACATTGGTTTGCTCAGCTTGGGGGGAAAAGGTACGATGCTGACAGAGATTTATAATGTGAAAATAATTTGCTTCACTTCATTATTTTCAAAGGGGAAGAGAACAAGCATGACCTGATGATGATTAGCAGCAAACAATCACAGACAGGCTCCAAGGAATTGCTGGTTGCATAAGCTCTTGTACAAAACACAGTTTTGGTTGTGATTATTTGCACCTATTATACATTGTATTTTTTTTTTTTTCTTTTCCTTACTAGCTCTACAGTTGAAATTTAGTTACAAAGTAGCCGGATCTAAGGTAGAATTCAATAGCATGCAGCAAAATTAAAGAGATTAAAACACCTTGTGGGATAAAAGTTTAACTTTTGAATATGGATTTTCAAGAAGTTGCACATGGAAATTATCAGTCTAATGAAAGCACTTATACAAGACTGGAAATCCAAACTAGATATCTTAACTTCTGACAAGACTGTGTTCCCTTTGTCAAAGACATCACTTGCTGAGATGGAATATAAAATTTTATTTATTTATTTATTTATTTATTTGCTGGGGCTTTGGTAAACTTTTCCACAAATGTGGCAATGATGAACTATGTCAACATCAAAAAGTAGTTCTAGTTGTCACTCTGCATGAGCATGTCAAAACTTAAGGGTAATGGTGAACTGATTTAATTAATCCATCCGAGTTTGTTTTGTTGCTCCATATCTAGTTAACAAGTGAGAAGAAACAAAATGAAAAGGTCTCAAGACACCAAGAGATCACCGAATCAAAAGACTTTAGAGAAATGCTGGAAATGACTGACTCACATGAGCTCAACTGTGCAAAGATACAACTTTGAAAAAAGAGTTTAAATATTTTAGCATCATTCACAGGGAACTGTGAATACTGTGGAAGATCAAATGTCTTTTTCTACTAATTATTCTATGAAACACGCAAATGCTTATTGTGCTAAGGCCTGGTTTAACTTGAAATTAACCACTGTGGGCAAAAAAAAAGTGCATTCAGTAATTTGTTCCCAACGTTGTCTGCATCAGCACACTCTAGACTTGCTATGGTAGACTGAATCAGGATTAGTCTTAGAAAGGGGAAGAAATGATAAATATTTGGTCTATCTATAGCTTCTCTAGTCTAAATCCATCCTTTAATTTTATTTTAAAGTGTTATTTTATTCTTTCGTGCATTGCCTTGCTTTTTTTTTATTATTTTTTATTTTATTTAATGCTTTTGTTTCCTTTCTAAGCTGCTAAGCTGCTTAAAATATTTTGGAGGTGATTCTGGAGATATAGAAAATTTCTTAAAAATAATTTTAATCCAGGAAACTTTGAGAAAATTTACTTTCCTGGATGTCATGTAGGTCTTCTCAGATGCCTAGCCTACTTCCCTGGAAAGTAGTAATAACTACTTTGCCAAATTTGTTGGTAAATTATCTATTTATGGATTTGGGGTATGATAGCTTCAAGCAGGAATGATATCTAAATGCTAAATCACCAGGGTAAGCAACACCCTTTTTTATGGATATGTTCTCAAAATCTTGCTCTGTCAGTGTTATTTTACCCTTCCAGGAGCCCAGTGAGGTTTAACAATTGATATTTTTATTATTCACTGGGGTTCCTCTGGGAACAATCACAAAGTGACACCACCTTCAGGTTTGCTTTTCTTCTTCATTATGAAATTAAAAAAAAAAATCCTAAAAAATCTTTTTAATATATATATAATTGCACATATTGTTTGTTTTGTTTTTGTTTGTTTGTTTGTTTGTTTTCATGTCCAGGCTGAATGCTCTGCTTACATAACAGGTTGCTTAGGAATAGACAGCCTGTAGGTTGTCTAGGCAAAGGTAGGAATTTCCTCTTTAAGGTATCATTTCTCATGCAAAGAGATGTACTCTTAGGAAACATGGTATGATTTTTTTTTTTAAATTGTGGACTGGAGAGCATTAGTTTTCATAATGAATCACTTTAACACATCTCTTTCCCTGCTCCCTCTCCATCCAATTGTCCTTCCTTGATGTTTAAATTCTCCAGCTCCAAATTCATAAGTCCCTTTTACTACATGATACTCTCTTCCTCTACTTAATTGTCACATCAAGGATCAGAGCTTAGATAGTTCAGATAACTCTCTCAGGGCTTGAGTTAAATTCTCTCTACTTTTTCTACTTTTTCCTGTGGGTAAGTTTATGTGACCTCAAGTGAAAGAGTTAGCTTGTTTTATGGAAATACCTCCTATAGCTACTGCTCAGCTGAGACACTCAAACAGTGTGTATATGTTCCTTCTCTGTTATGGCAGGCACAGTTAGTTAGCTGAGTCCAGTTACATCTTTCATACATAAATATGGGGTTGTTAGGTGCTTTCTTGTCAACAATCTCATTCTTATATCAGGCAAGACTGGTGCAACCTGAACTTAGGTCTTCACATGTGAGTTGTGTGCCTGGCTCACTGTGCCACGTAGACTTCAAACACAGTAAATAACTCCTTGAATACAAATCATTTATAACCTTTGGCTTTGCATCTACAAAATGTTTCAATGCCTGGTGTTTGCTTTAAGTTGTTTTCCATACAGTTGGAAAATTTCATCTTCTTTTTTCACCTCATAAGCATTTAAAGCATCTGTCAACTGTGAAGAGATAAATGGGATAGATAAGCATGGCTGATAATTTATCCAAAGAAAGAGAAAAGAACCAGCACTGAAATCAGAAAAGTTGGCTTGTGCTTTATTTTTTGTTGTTGTTGTTGTTTTCTTTTCCTTCCTTCCTTCCTTCCTTCCTTCCTTCCTTCCTTCCTTCCTTCCTTCCTTCCTTCCTTCCTTCCTTCCTTCCTTCCTTCCTTCCTTCCTTCCTTCCTTCCTTCCTTCCTTCCTTCCTCTCTTTCTTCCTCTCTTTCTTCCTCTTTCTTCCTCTCTTTCTTTCTCTCTCTCTTTCTTTCTCTTTCTTTCTTTCTCTTTCTTTCTTTCTTTCTTTCTTTCTTTCTTTCTTTCTTTCTTTCTTTCTTTCTTTCTTTCTTTCTTTCTTTCTTTCTTTCTTTCTTTCTTTCTTTCTTTCTTTCTCTCTCTCTCTCTCTCTCTCTCTCTCTCTCTCTCTCTCTCTCTCTCTCTCTCTCTTTCTCTTTCTCTTTCTTTCTCTCTTTCTCTCTTTCCTTTTCCCTTCCATAAACTTCTTGGCACTGGAAATGTTAATTGTCATTACACCAGGAACCCGAATACCATTTCTCCAAGCTGTATTTACTAAAGCATAATACTCACAATAAAATCTGCTCTAACCATTTTACAGCAGAGTAGAATCAACTTGTGATCTCTCTCATGCTATCAGTATTCTGTTTTGAAACAACTGTTATTTAAGGAAACTAAATGTACAAATCTATACTGCTTTCACAATGTTTTATTCTTCATTAAAATTTTCAATGTCAAGTGATAAGAAATATCCCAAAGGATGCTTCTAAGAAACATTGATATTTTAGGTATTCTAAACTAACTCTAGAATTATACAGCTTATACTGTATATCTCATTTTAAAAATAGATACACTTGAAACAGGAGGGATTTTTTTCTATCTAATAAAAAGATAGGTCTACATAAAATTTGCAGGTAAATCAAATCATCTAGAGCTATATTTTGGTGTAATTTTCAGTAGTGTCCTAGATCTACTTAAATATATTTAACTATTCTTTATTTGTGGTTCAGAAGTAGTGTAATTTGAAAACATTTCAAAGTATAGACTTTTACAGGTAATACAGCCTTTTTATGACAAGTGGGTTTTATTATTTTACTTATATATAGACAATTTTATGCTTAATAGAAGATAAACCACTATTAATTATAACAATTAAAAAAAAAGTTAAAAACAGTAATTCCCAAGGTATTTCCGGTTATATCTCTCCCAGCTATTGTAACAATTAGTTTAGAATACCTGTGTGCTTTGATTACAATATCTGCGTTTGATTAGATTTTTAGTGGTACACAGTAATGGATTACTAGTGTTACAAGACTTAAGGCAAATGCATCAAACCTGACAGTTTGTGCCTTGCCTTCAGTGAAGTCCATGGGAAGATATTTCAACAAGAGCTCAAAATAAGGTGTGAAATTATTTTTTTCAAAATTTCTGACAGTTTCTGATAGGCTGTTTTGGAATACAGTGGACCAAAAAAGGAGATAGCTTAGTAATGATGTTGTGTTCGAGTTCTAGAAATAAGCCCAAACCAGCAGAGTTAAAATACTCAGAAAACTGAAAATTAAAAAATCAGAAAATTCAGATTTTTTTTTTATTATTGTTATTAATTTTTATATTATTATAAGGCCTTTCCCATGGGCAAAAGCAATACAGACGTGTCATTCAAGATAAAAAATATCTGTTTTCGTAAGAACAAGAGTATGCCAAGCACTTAATAAAAGAGAGCAGAAGTTCTGTTCTTTCTGCTCTTAGGGAGGGCAGTCAGGGAGAATAGCATTCTTCTCTATATGCTTTCCAAAATCTGGTTGAGAAATCTTCTACCTAAATTGTTTTGACAGTCATTGTCTTGGCTGACACAATGTTAATAGTTATATTTCTATAAGTCCTTCACCTATTATGTCCTGAGCAAAGTTGCTATCCTCTCTTAATTTGCATCTAACAAAAGTTATTTTGCAGAGTATTAATAAATAAATAAATAAACAAACCAATTTTACTTTAAACAGGACTGTCAAAAATTTGACCGTGAATCATTATTACTTTTTTGAAATCTATGAATATCTTTCCAAAGTCTTCCATTTCTTGATATTGATTAAATTCCCTATAAATAAACTCATCTTTTATAAAGTAAATTTGAATATTTTTGTAATATTCCTGATTACACATTTTCTACTGTCTAATTATCTTCAGGGTTCATATTGTTATCTAACAAGAAAAGGAGATTATACCAAGCTACTTCTTGTGCTGGAGGGATTTAATTTACTTCTGCATATATTTTGAGAAAATCTGATATGATTTGTTAAGAAAATGATCAACTCTTGACAGTCAATATCTTCCTGCTAAATGTCCAAGCAGAATTATTGTTTTCATGATTGCTTATTATAAAGGCATATGGATGAACCATTGAAGTTCTCAGATTTTCCCTAACAGTATCTCTATCTCTGTATAATTTTATTATTATCCCTCACTCAGGATTTCCTGGAATAAATTATTTGGTTTTCAATTAATTACAGCAACAGAAAGTGGAAGCTCTTAGCAAGCCTTTGGCAAATGTCTGGGCATTAGTATTTATTACGGACACAGATGCATGAGAGGTGCAATCAATTTTGTCTTTGTTGGATTTCAACATCAGTGAATTGTTCATTGATTTTGGAATTTGAGAGGATTCTAGGAAACTATTAAATGAATGGGCAATTTTGGGAATCATTTTATATCACATAAGAAAGTCTAGACAGTAGATGTCATGCTTTTAAGAAAAGTTCTTTTCTTGCCTTGCTTAGTGCACACTGTCTTCCATCTCATTACTTATTAGCCTATGATAAATTGTGTTCTTTAGATAATTTCTCCCTTAAGTTTAAGTGAGAACATAGGCAAACATGCAAAGATCTCACAGACAGCTTTTGCTTGATCACCATTATTTTCATTCCCATATGCGGTGACTTACTTGGTATATTTGAGTTCCAGAAGGCCATTAAATATATATATTTATAAATCTGTGCTTTGGGAATTAACTTGTTTTCCCCTAAGTCTCTGAGATACTTGCTTTTTGTTTGTTTTGTTTGTTTTTGTTTTACTAATATTAATACTAATTATTATTATTATTATGATTATTATTATTATTATTATTGTTGTTATTATTGTTGTTATTATTATTATAATTATTATTATTAATTATCATTATCATTATTATTATTATTATTATACTTAAAGTGTTTATCCAGTTAGATTACCCGAATTACGTTCTCTGAACTTCTCATTCTCTGAGACATGTTTGTGTAATTTTGGTAGTAATGTAGAGATGTACTGTTTTACTTCACCTTGCATTTCAACACCCCAAATTCCTAGGTAAAAACAAAGCAAACAAAGCAAGACAAGAAAAAATAAAACCCTACCCAAAACAAAATTCACAAAATGGGATTTATGTGCATAACTCCCATTGAAAGGAATGAAAACTTTAGGTATCTCAACTTCTTTCAGTAACTCTCCTTCAAGCACTTTGAAAACATAACTTTATTACATTATTATTAGTCATCAAATAGTTAATTAGATTATGATCTATTTAACATTTGTTACACTGTATGTGTTAGAGGAGCATTAATTTGTTGTTTTGTGGCTGGTAACTGTTTCATAATGGTCATGAAAAAGAGATCTTACTGTGTAAAATCTTTTAATGCAACAGGGAAAGAAAATAAGGAGAATTCTTTTAAAAGAGGATTAATTTTCCCTCCCAGGATGTAGAATTTCCATTTCCAAATTTATGCTATCTTTTACTGGCAGCAGAGTACATCTGCCCACTTTAATAGTCTAATCCATCTCATCTCCTGCACAAGTTCTATCTTTAAATGCAATGTTGATATGTATGTATGCTACGTATGTTTTTCAAGATGATGATGCTTTTTTTTTTTTCCCTTGCCTTTTTTTCTATGCCTATGTATTCATCTATATACTTTTTTTTTTCCAAAATTGAGACTAGCTAGTAATCAGCATTACCAAACTATTTTAGTTGTTCTTGTTTCTGACACATAAAATTTCTGCTTATGCCAGCCATCATCTTATATATCTTTATCTTCTTATCAAATGGTGTGTTTGTTCAAAAAAAAAAAAAAAAAGAATTTTCCATTACATTTCTTTAAAACAAGTCCTTACTTGAACACTGAAATACAGAAATATATGTTGTCATTAATCTAGTTCTGCATTTATTCAGATGTCATAATATCGCTTTTTTTTTTTTTAATATAATATTATTGTCTTCACATCTTCTTTACTTTTTACTGCTAATCCAATCATAGCACTCTCACATTTAGACTAGCCACATCTTTAGTGATTGTGTGCTACCGAACATCCTCTTCCCATTTCATTTTCTTAGTCCACTCCTTCATCAGAAAAAAAATCAGCCTCAGTTACAAAAGTTAACCATCATTTCCTGCCAGTCACCCTCCACATAACTGTATCTTCCCCCAAGACTTTGAGATTCGTGGGATTTAATCAGGAACTTTAATATCGACCTTTTAAATAGAATCAATAAACTTAGAATGAAAATCTGATGTTCTTTTTTTTTTTTTTTTTTTTTTTCCCTCATGTTAATGGTAAATAACTATTTTTTATCCATGAGATTTTTAATCACTACTTTGTAATAGGAAACAAATTGTAATATATGTGTTTAGCCTGGCAGCAGAAATAAAGTTGTTGGTTATAAAAACAAAAAAGGAATCTATCATGGCACATCCCTTCCTATTAAAGTACTAGGTAACATTACATACAGTTACTTCTGGAGTCTTCAGATCCTTTACATTGTTTTCTTGTCTAGTCTACATAAAACTGTTGCAAACTCAGGTACTGACACTTCTTGTTACATATATACATGTATATATATACTATATATTTATATTAGATTGTCAGGATATAAAATATCCACCTTCTGATTTATTTATTTTTTAATTTTGCCTGGGAACTATTTAGTTTTACATTATTTGTTGCGTGCTGTATCCAAATATCCCTTTTTAATATCAGATAATATTTTCATTTCCATCTAATACAATTGTTTAATGCAAGAGATTTCATTGGCTTTGGGTTTGGGATCTCTTGCATTTTTTCCCACGGAGTTATGGTTTCTTTAGAGGTTCTGCAGATTTCTCTGTGATTTACATACATTTGTTTTCTTAGTCACCTTCGTATGAGTTCTAAAAGCAGAGTCTAGACCCATGTAGACTGTACAGAAGAGAGCATCACTATTCTAAGATATCTATGATTCTAGCTCAGTGTACCTGAGTACCCTTTAAGCCTTTTCCAGCCTCAGTCAGTGCTGGTGGGGTTAAACGTTTCTACCTTTGCATTTTTTGGTCAAATCATGGAAGGAGATTTGCACTTCGTGTGCAATTAAAGTTATATGAGCTAAGGATTCTCTAATAATTCTCAGAAGAGTCTTGTGGCAGACTGTCCTGTTCAATGTCAAGAGTATAATTTCTTCTTGTTAATTTGTGTTATCAAGTTGATCTTAGAGGGCATTCCATTTCCTCCTTCCAGCATTTAAAAGGAACAAGAATGTTTCTTTTTAATTTTTAATTTATTTTATGATTTTTTTTAAATCTCCTCTCCTCTCCTCTCCTCTCCTCTCCTCTCCTCTCCTCTCCTCTCCTCTCCTCTCCTCTCCTCTCCTCTCCTCTCCTCTCCTCTCCTCTCCTCTCCTCTCCTCTCCTCTCCTCTCCTCTCCTCTCCTCTCCTCTCCTCTCCTTTCCCTCAGCAGACAGTGATTCACACTGGTGCAACACACCAAAGGAGAGTTTTTTGCTCAGACCTCTGTAACATCAAGACAAGTTCCAGTGAGCTCACTCAAGAAGAAAATGAGGACTAGTCCCTGGCCATACCTAACACTGTTGGTTAAACAAGTGTGATCAGTCCTGAAGGAAAGGATGAAAATTGTTTTGCTTGAGGAAATACAATATTGAATTCTACTACGAAATAATATAAATCAAATTGACTACAACACACGCTACAGTTAAATCTGAAGCTTAACTGTATGTTATAACAGCTGTATTACAGTCCAACAGGGAATTTAGTTATCCTTTTAAACAAGAAAGTACATAGTACATTTATTATTGTTGTTGTGTTCTTATATAAAGTAAAAATATCAATAAATTGAACCTGAGTTTCAAAATTTATTTTCGGTCTAATTGTTTGCGTGCAGGAAAATATGTGATATTCCAGTGTCTGAACTACTTCAAGTCCATGTATTTCTACTTGAGTTATGTCAGTTTACAATGGCTGAAAATTTTGTCAAGAATTTTATTGACTTTCCAGCAAAAGGGGAAAAAAAAAATGTAATTAATTCCAGATGTTGAAATAATAAGCCAGGCTGATTCAGTTAGTCTGAAAATTATTGAATGTCACAGCTAAATTCTATTTAAAACAAACGAACAAACAAACAAAAAAAAAACACCAGGATTGCACAAGTAAACACAACACACTATTGGAATTTAATACATTTAGTGTTATTAAGGTGTTATTAAGAAGAATATTAAATACATCTACTGAAACTTTATTTCCATGTTAAGTAAATTACAAAAAAATAATACATTTGTTAATTGATCTGATTCAGACTGTACTGATTAAAAATTGTGGACCTTCTCATTGCAGAAATTGTACCTTGAGTCCTATAGTCATGATCTTTGGCTATAAATAAATAAAGAAGGAAGGCGCTTGACTCAGGACACAATAATTGTGAAAACTGCCAAAAGTAATTCTTACAATAAATAGAAAATATCTTGCTTTAACCTCAGATGTTTATTCACTTCTAACCACTTCTAGTGTGAATGTCTGCCTTTATATTTATTTGCATAATACAGTTTCAAACCCTTTACTTTTCAGAGAAGATTCTACTAGAAGATGTGGGACAGACTGAATTACCCAGTTTGAAAGAGTTCCTCCCACTTCTCTCTAGTTGCTCTGTTTTTAGTTCCTTAATTCTTTTCCTTCCTGCCATTTCTGTATAATAACTGTTAGTACCCATGAACATGGTACTCTCTACCCCAAGCACATGGAAGTGCTGAGATCCTCTCCTGGTGAGGACACAGGCTAGGAGCTTGGCAGGTAGAGGTCTCAAGGTTTGTTGTGACAGGTGAGTGCGTAGCTTACAGCTGAAGTACTGGTTTGTGGAGAAGGGCTAAGTCTTAGACCTTCACCTTTTACAGATATCATAATCTTACTGTACCTTGGTTGTCTTAATGTATCACTTGTATTTTATTGTCTTGTATTGTCTTCTCTTTCTGTAGATGTGGAAATTCTTCACTCTTGCCCAAGATTTCTTTTCCTAGGAGACAATATGAAAGAGTAGGATAATATTTTATTGTTTTCTCTCTCTCTCTCTCTCTCTGTCTCTGTTCCTGAGAAGAAAAGGAAACAGAAAAATATTTTATCTTGAATAGAGTTGAAATTTTTTGGAGGGCTAGAGGTTTTATAGCATTATGAGGCTACTTCTAACAAATGGTACTTTGCCAAATTAATACTGTAGCTACTAACCCAGTCTTTCAAATTATTACTCTTACAGGTAAGTATTGAGGAAACAACTAAGATATTATACTGTTTCTGAGGAAGTAGGAGGTGTTACAGAGAGCATGACATGGTACAGAGGTCATCCAATCATTTATTGTTAGGGTCATACACAGCATTACTGCCTGGCAGTTTTGCAAGGATGCTCACTCTTTCTGAAAAGTTTACCTGTATAGGTTTTTTGTTGTATTATACATATCACATTTGCTTTATTTTCCATGTAAAAGCTGGTTTCACAGAATCGCAGAATGGTTGAGGTTGGAAGGGATCTCTGGAGGTCATCTAGTCCAACACTCCAGCTTAAGCAGGGACAAGTAGAACATGTTGCCCAGGACCATGCCCAGGTGGCTTTTAAAGATCTCCAAGGAGGGAGACTCCACAGCCTCTCTGGACAACCTATTCCATTGCTCAGGCAGCCACACAGCAAAGTTATATGGAACCTCTTGTGTTTCAGTTTGTGCCCATTACCTCTTGCCCTGTCACTGGGCACAACTGAAACAAGCCTGTCTCTCTATTCTTTGCATCTTCCTTTCAGGTATTTATAGACTCTGTGTTCATTCTAAACCTATGTTGCTTCTCTATTTCCAATATTAAACCAAGTATGGAAGTTAATTTTAAACTTACTGCAAGATAGGATCCAGTATTTAGAAAAGTTATGGGTAAATGTAGCATATATTTCATGGCTTGATTATCTGGATCTGTGCCATCTGAAGAGAACACTTTTGTTCAATAAGAAATGCTTATGCTGATTCTTGGAAGAGATATGGCTATAAAAGTGTAACACTATTTGGGTCCTTCAAGATTTACTCTACCAATGATTTTCTCAGTACATTAGAGAACTAGTTACAACTGTAATATAATGCAGATATGATCTGTGTTTAAATGAGGAAACCTGAACTACTATATTGTACACCACAAACCATCTTGTAACTAAGGATCTCCTCAGAGCTGATCTCAAACAAGAGAGAGAGGTATATAAATTTTTTACATCACAACACCCTTCCTCCCACTCCTGGGATTTTTCAAAAATCACTTTATTCACCTCCTGCAGTGGAATACAGAAACTATTTAACTGTGCATGCAACTGTTTCAGAGAAATATATATATATATATGTATGTATGTACATATATTATATTGTTTAGAATGAAAGGAATATTTTCATAAGCCACATCACAGAGTCGTGGTTTGGGTCTGACTGGACCTGACCTCCCAGGTTGCTCAAAGCCCCATTCAATCTGGCCTTGAACACTTCCAGGGCTGTGACATCTGCAGCTGCTCTGGAAAACCTCTTCCAGTGCCTCACCACCCTCAGAGCAAAATATTTTCTCCAAATATGTAATCTGAATCTGCCCTCTTTTAGTTTAAAGCCCTTACTCCTTACTCCTATCACTACACTCCCTGATAGAGTCCCTCCCCAGCTTTCCTGTAGGCCTAATTTAGGTATTAGAAGTCTCCCCAGAGCCTTCTCTTCTCCAAACAACACAAACACGGCAGAATTAAGGCAATTTTGCTACTGCTGCATGCCTGTGAAAGGCTTTATTGCATGTTTAATGGTGGCAAAAACAAAAAATGGCTTTTATATAAGTGACTGCCCTGTAACAAGTAAAAAAAGTTTCCTTAACAGAATGACATATAAAGTTTGAATTTCCCATGGTTACCCTTGTTTTTACACAAATGTTATTCAATCAAATCAATGGATATCTAGATGGTAAAACTGATGTGCAAGGGAAACATTAATCCAAAAAATATCTGAACACTTACTCAAGGGAAACATATTGCCTAATATACCATCTGACAAAACTTTCTTTAGATCAGATCCTTAGCTAAAACAAAATGGCTCACCAGTTTTTCCAAAGGAAAACAACTAGACCACTTAGCCTTGCTTAGTTTGCTAGAGTTAAAGTGGTCACAAAAAAAAATCAATTTTCTGGTATTTAGTAACTTAGTCATCAATCTGCAGAAAAGTTACATGCTAAATTTTGTGTTTACTTATAAGTGTGATTGCTGCAATAGGGTAGTCAAAGTTAACTGTGCATGCATAAGGGTATGTAATCTTGTATTTGAATTCTCTTTGTCTGTACAGGGGGTATTTATATATACATAAAGTGTATGGATATGAACTTATGCATCATTTTTCAGAAAACACAGTATAATGCGCTACAAATGTATCTTAGATTAAAATTGGGCATAGCAGCAACTCCATGAAAATACAGGCTTTGTTATTTAAGGAGTTTTTCTTATGATATATTTTTTTCTCTGTTTGAAGTTTGTTGTCTCAAGAAAATCTTATGAACTCATAACAAGGCCTGTATATTCATCCAGTTTTATCAGCTAAGAATAATATCAAGATGACTGGGAAATAATGTACTGCTCTGACAGAGACTGAGTACATTGATATAGAGTTTGCATTCTCTGATGAAGCAAGATATATTACAATGGTTTATTGCCACTTTAATACTTTTTCATGATAACACAAACAAGGTGACCATTGAAAATAAATAAATAAATAGACAGATACTAGTGCTAATTTCAAACTTCACTCCCTCCTGGTTGAATTTGCTTTACTGTTGGTCCTTTGTCTTTCTATATTTACTATGTCAGTGGAATTCAGTGCAAAGCTTGTAGATTCACCAGGAGGAGGGAAGCATGCAAAAATATTTTGCTGTTGTGATTTAATCTCTGGCACCACATTGCCATTCACTGACTCCCCTGCAGTGGGATGAGGGAGATAGCGAGGAAAAAAGTAAAACTTCTGAGTTGAGATAAAGACAGTTTAATAGGACAGAAAAGGGAGGGGAAATAATAATAATAATAATAATAATAATAATAATAATAATAATAATAATAATAATAATAATAATAATAAAAGTACAGAGCAAGTGATGCACAATTCATTTGCTCACTACCAGCTGACTGATGCCCAACCAATTCCTGAGCAGTAGCTACCCCCCATCCCAGTCAACTCACCTCAGTTTTTATTGTTCAGTATGATGTTGCATGGTATGAAACATACCTTTGGTCAGTCTGGGACAGCTGTCCTGGTTGTGTTCCCTCCCAGCTTCTTGTGCATCCCCAGATTCCTTGCTGGCAGAGCAGTATGAGAAGATGAAAAGTCCTTGACATAGCTTAAGTACTGTTCAACAACTCAAACATCAGTGTTATCAACATTGTTTTTCTCCTAAATCCAAAGCACAACATACCAGGCGCTATAAAGAAATTAACTTTATCTCATCCAAAACCAGAGCCTGTTTTCCTATAGGAAATTTTTAAAACTAGCATAATTTAAAACTTTTCTTCTATATCTTCCCTCAGGCAGGAATAACCTTTGCTGTGTGTTACTGTCTCAATGTTGCTATCTTAATATGTGTTTGGCTAATCAGTATACTAAAATCATATTTTAAAATATCTTTATTAATAAATATATATCTAATAAAATATTTATATTAATAAATATATGTATATTATTAATAAATGAGAAAATGAGAAAAAGAAACAGAATGAGCTTTGAAAGATGGAGCTAAAGGTGAGAAAAAACAGCTATGAAATTAGAAGGGGAAAGACAAGTGGACAGGAAAGTGCAAGAGAAATGGCACTTGCATTTGAAGTGGTGTGCGATTGCAGACAGATCCAGAAGTGACAGAGGAACCAGCATGCAGCAGGTGCAGTCTCACTGGGAGACTTTGCTGTGGCTTCCAGGTTGATTGCAGGAGTGTGAGATGAGCATGTATAGATTGGTAATCACTTTCAGTGACTCTGTTGTTTATGATTCATCTCAGAAAGGATGAGCAGCATCTGAAGGTAACCACAAAATGAACATCTTAAAGTTGTAACAGGCTGACTTGTGCCATTTGTCCTCTTTGTTACTGTCTGTCATGTGTATAGATTAATGTTAGGTTATTTCCTACTCCTGTTGCAGTCTTTTGCTATGATAATAAAGTATGAGAATTTGAATGTCTAGAATGTCCTTGGAGTACATCAGCATTTGACATTTTCCATTTTAGTACCTAGCTCTGTCTTCCCCAGAAATGAGTATGGCTGTAAATGTTGATGAGTAGAATGAGTTGGCAACCAAAATTAAGAATATTCTAAAGGTCAAGGTAATTTACTACTACCAGCCTTGGTATGCTTGGTTTGCTGCCACTAAACAATATCACAAACTCTGTGATATAAACAAGGGAAGAGCACACAGGTTTTCTTCAAAACAGTGAAAACAGTAACAGATGAAAAACAAGATACTGCTTATAATGCACATATAGATGCTGATTGAATAGTTTCCCTTCCCTTCCCTTCCCTTCCCTTCCCTTCCCTTCCCTTCCCTTCCCTTCCCTTCCCTTCCCTTCCCTTCCCTTCCCTTCCCTTCCCTTCCCTTCCCTTCCCTTCCCTTCCCTTCCCTTCCCTTCCCTTCCCTTCCCTTCCCTTCCCTTCCCTTCCCTTCCCTTCCCTTCCCTTCCCTTCCCTTCCCTTCCCTTCCCTTCCCTTCCCTTCCCTTCCCTTCCCTTCCCTTTCCTCCTTATCTCCTTTTCCTTTCTCTTTTTGTTTTCCTTTTTCCCTATTGCACATAAAAATGGAAAAGCAAATGGCAACATTCTAAAGAGAAATGTAAATATGACATTTGTCAATCCGGACTGAAATGGTTGCAAGGAATTTAAGTGTTCTCATAAAACACATCTGTGATATTGGCAAAATTTGAGCCAAGTACACACTGTAATTTTAATGACAAAATGATTCTGTTGTTTAAAGCTTGCACAAAAACATGATTATGTCTGTTGTTCTGATCGCATCAAACTGTTAGCCAACCCCAGACATATGTTTCTATTATTAAACCAAATCTATCTTCACATCAGTTGTACTCCTCTTGCATTGAGCATTTTAAAAATATAGATATAGAATTATTTTGGACAGATTATGTTACAAGGGTAAATATTTAAAGCAGCACATAGGATTGGAGAAGGCCTTAAGTAAAACTATTTAATTTCAAAATAAAACGTCTAGTGCAGACAGGACACATATCACTGATGCTGTTTCTCTGTTTTTTTGTTTGTTTTTTTTGTTTGTTTGTTTGTTTGTTTTGTGAACAGGAATTCATAGCCATTGTCTCCAGTTTGGCATGGTGGGATATCAAGTTTCACAGAAAACAGGAAAATAAAGTCAGATTATCCATCCTTTATATCCCTTGCTAGACCTTTTCCATACTAAAATATCTATGCCAAACTTACTGAAAGAACACAGGTTTGGAGGAAGCTTTAAGGAAAGATAGAGACATTCTGAGATGTGCTTAAAAATAAGTTTTAAAAGTTTGATGTTGTTGTTGCTGTTTTAATGAAAAATCCAAGCCTCATTCTTTTAACTTAGCAAAATACTAATGAGAATATGCTAAGTAGTTGGATTTTGCTGGGTTTTGTAATAATAATAAAAAAATCTATCAAATTCATCTTTATAATGTGTTAATTATTTTAAAATCTGACTGAAAATTAAAATTGTTACAGTATTGTTAGAATATATTCTATTTTGTTGTTTGTAGTGCTATAAATAAAACCTGTGCTATCTAGAAACTTTACCACAAAGTGTTTTAGAATCATAGAATATCCTGAATTAGAAAGGACAGACAAGGATCATCGAGTCCAACTCCTGGCTCCACAGAGGAACACCCAAAAATCAAACCATGGGTCTGAGGGCATTGTCCAAATGCTTCTTGAACTCTGGCAGGCTTGGTGCCATGATGTGGTGTTTTTTTCTCAGGTGGGCAGCTGAATTCCACCATGGCCACTCTCTCACTCCCCCTTCCTCTTTGAGGAGGGGGAGAAAATACAACATAAAGAGGTCAAGGGTTGAGATAAGGACGGGGCGATCGCTCAACAATTATCATAACAAAAAAAAACAGATTCAGCATAGGGAGATAGTAAAATTTATTGCCTATTACTAACAAGCTAGAGAAGTGAGAAACAAAGTAAAGAAAACAAAAATGCCTTTCCCCCATCCACCCTCTTCCACCACCTCCCCCTGTGTGGCCTGGTGGCACAGGGGAGCAGAGGAATGGGGGTTGTGGTCAGTCTGTAGTGTTTCATCTCTGCTGCTCCTTCACAGTCACTCTGTGCTGTGGGGTCCCTCCCACGGGATGCAGTCCTTGTTGAACTGATCCTGTGGGGGCTTCCCACAGGCAGCAGCTCTTCAAGAGCTGGGTTGATACTACTGGGCCCATCCCTCAGGAGCAAATTGCTCCAACCTGGGTCCCCCATGGGCAGCAGCTCCTGCCAGATCACCTGCTCCTGTGTGGGCTCCTCTCCATGGGCTGCAGCTCCAGCTCAGAACCTGCTCATAAACGGGTTCTCCACAGGCTGTAGCCTCTGTCAGTGCAGCTCCACCTGCTTCACTGTGGTCTCCTCCATGGGCTGCAACCCTGCTCAACCATGGGATCCATGGGCTGCATGGGGACAGCCTGCTTCACCATGGCCCTCACCACTTCTGCTCCTAGAGTACCTCCTGCCTGGAGCACCTCCTGCCCTCCTTCTTCACTTACCTTGTCACCTGCAAAGCTGTTTCTCACTCCTCTCACTCTCTCAGCTGCTGAGTCTCAGGACTACCATTCCTGTGTACACCAGTATGACAATGTTTATGTTTGATGAAGGCTTCATTAACTACTGACTTAGAAACTACTATAAAGTCATAAAAATATTTGTATGCTATTATTAACTTGGCTTTCATAACTGATTGTCTGTTAGTAATTCTTTGTTTAATCTTTGCTTTTGAGGGTAAACAATAAAGAATTAACAAAATTTAGAAGATTCAAGAATTTAAGTAGTAACAAAATTTCAGTGAGCTTCACAAAGGATCACACAGTGAGAGATGTTTCTCAATACACTTTAATAAGTACAGTGCTAGACTTTGATATAAATCTCCTTATTTGCACCTAGCATGGATGAATGTTTTTGCTTATGACCTGATTGAGCTTTGCCAGAGTAATGAAACAGTTGTATTTCTTTTCCTGAAAGGGGGATGGATCATGATGTAGAATTTTAATATATTTCTTTCCTTTTTTTTTTTTTTTTTACACCTACATATTCTCAAATAAAATTATATATATATATATTTCTTGTATTTTCCTATAACTCAGATGTTCAAATGTGATGACTATTTCTGAAGACAGTATATATCACTTTCTGCTTAAAGTGCAGAGAGGATCTGGGAGATAAGTATTCATAAATGGATTTTTCATTTCTTTTATTTGAAATCCTGATAGGCTTTTCTCTTTTTGACAGGCTTGTTAATGGCTTTTTGGGTGCTAAAAAATAATAATAATAAAAAAAAAATCTAACTTTTAATATCATCCATACTTGCTGAAGGTTACCATAATCTGCAGTTTTTCTGCCTGGAATGTGCTGTGCTTATCATAATAGCACTGTGATATTTAAGAATGTTATCCTTGCCAACTAGTGGATGAGCCTTGCTAAAAATGGTTTCTTTGTTTTGCTGACATGAAAGAAAAAGATGAAATTGCAAGAGACTGGGAAAGGATTAGTGGAGTCTGGTGAGGGAGAACATGATTCAATAACCTGTTATTTTAAGAAGATTTCCTTTGCTGCTGCACTGTGTGTCTTGGAGGGAACACTGTATCTCAATCTGCATGTGTTGCTAAAGTACACAGTTAAAGTAGCCTGGAAAGAAGGGTGTCAAACTGCAAGAGAAGCACAGGCAAGAAAGGAAAGTTTCCCCTTCTCTGAGGAAGGCATTGGGGGACAGGGAGAAGGCAACCTCCCTTGTCTCCCTTTACTATGTTCTTCTGCCCATGAAGAAAATAAATCACAATATTTGTTGTATTCTCTCTCTCTACATACCAAGACACTGAGCATAGTAGTAATTTCATCTAATTAGTTGCCTGATAGTTCCCATTTTAATCAAAGTAAGTTATTGCTTATTATCAATGATTGAGAGAGCCTAGAGGAATGAGACAGAGGGACCTCTGTAGTGCAATTATTCCGATCCTCTAGGGATCAATTCAGACCACAAAGCACAAACATCTCTCTTAGAATGGGATGAATAGCTCTCCAGAGATGCACCTCATTCTCTTCATTGACTTTAAGGGAAGCTGCAGACACCTAGCACTGATGAGAGAGAGGCACGGGATGCCTAGACAGATTTATGCAAAATGAATTCACTTCTGAATTTCTCATATTATTGACACTACCAGGAAAAGTCGTGATAATGAAATTGAACAATTCTGTTACTCTAATTTAAAGTTAAAGAAGAAATTTTCTCTCACGATACTACTATACTACTCATAAAGGTAAAGGTGAGAACATGATATGGAATGTCATTTGTCTAAAAAAGTAGAAACAATGTACCATTTTAATAACTGCTAAGGTAAAAATGTCAATTTGAAGTACAAAAAATGTTTGTACACTGATCTTCACTAGAGTCTTTAAAAAAAAAAAATCTCTGCTTCAGCTTTCTTTTACTTAAAATGAAGTATTTAGCTAACTAGAAGCAGAAAAAGTATCAAAAGGAGCAACAGATGTTATCAAAGATGTGGAATAGTGTACATACTAGAAGAGATTAAAACGACTAGTACTCTCCAACTTAAGGCACAAATAATGACAGAAATGGAAAAATAAAAAGGTATTAATTATACATTGCTTCCTGTGTGAACGAACTCGGAGGAATAGAATGAAATCCCTGAGCAAATATCTGAAACAGAAAAAGGGAATATTGCTTATTTACATCTTGTTTGAAACTGTAGTCATTTGCTGTAGTTGTGTCACCACAACAGGATGTTGTGGGTGGCAGAAGTTTATGTAGATTCAGGAGGTATTTAGATCTATCAAAATCTGTCAAAATAGTCTCTTCCACAACAAGTCCCTGAAAGGCTCATTGCCAAAAGCTTTCATAGCATTTCAGGCAACATAACACAATGTGTTTGTCCTGTTGATATGTACTTTCCTAAGACACTTATAGAGAAAAGTTGCTTAAATAATTAAACCTTTACTTGGTTTGATAGAGTTTGATTTCACAGCTGACCCTGTAAAATATTCCAGATATCTGTGAAACATTCTAGAACATCACATGTAAAGGTCCATAACTTTTTGAGTATAGTGATAGTTACAAACTTAATCTACTGTGTTTATTTACCAAGGCCAAGGAACCTTTTTAAAATCAAGTCATGTTCCACCAGTATCAGGCAATTTACTGTGGCCTGCAGTGAAGTAATATCATTGCTTTCTCTGTATTTTGCATTATTTTTAAAATAATACTGAGAAGATTGAGGAGTTGGACTCAGTGATTCTTGTGGGTCCCTTCAAAATAGGGATATTCTATGATTCTAAGATTCTGCAGTTTCTTTGAAATCAGGCAACACACATACACTTGAAGACGGTACCTTCACTGGCTATTTTGTCATATGAGTTTATTATTCCTTACTGTTTTATTTGTAAGAAATAATATCAGTTCATCTCCCTGCTAACATTCCACTAAAGACTTACTTCTGACGACTATGCTACTACCATGCTGAAAGCGTGATAGCTGTGATATACTAATGCCTGACTACGGACTCAAGACACCAAAAGCAAACAAACAAACAAACAAACAAAAAAACTAATTTCTCAGTTTCCAATATACTCCTAAAGTGGAAGGAAAAATCAATCTAGAAGGTAATACTGTAATGGATAGGACTTGTAAAACTCCTGTCTTGGTCTTTCACAGCTCTCATTGAAATCGTTTCTTTCAACTTCAAATTAGGCATCAGTAAATCAATACTAAATATTTTTATATTGCATGATGTGTAGGATCTTCAGCAATAGTGACAGATTACAGCTAATTATCATTCCAAAATTCCTTTGGGGCTATGACCAATTTCTTTTATGGTATTTATTATGTTCAGGGCATCCTTCCCACCACTGTAACTACACTGAAAGTAATAATTTTTCAATGCGGCAGTTCAGAACAGATTGGTTATTTTTCTCCTATAAATGAATAATTGAAATCTGTAGCTCTTCCTTCCGATTTCATGAGCTCTTGTTTTATGTAGATGTGAGCCTGAACTAAGTATATATATATCCTTAAAAGATTAAAATAATAAATAAATGAAAAAGAAAATAAAAATAACTGTAGTCTCTTCCATGTCAATGCCAGAAAAAAAAAAAAAATATATATATATATATATATATATCATTTTAACTATTTTAACTAGTGGCAATTGCTACAACGTAACAGATACCACTGTAAAACGTATTAGTGAATTCAAATGCAAGTATCTGCTATGTTGGTATCTGCACTTCTGTCTGAATTAATCTTTCCCAACTTTCTTTACAGCAGCTAGAGAATTGTCATGTCAGAGCTTGACTCATAGGCATCCAAATCAGATGTTTTGACTCCAAATATTTCTAACCTTCCTTTTCTCCAAAGAGAGTCTCGCTCGGATCAGATTTTTTTCTGTGGTCATTCAAAGTCAAGTGATACGAATCTCATTGGGTTAATTTTTGAAATACAACAGCTAAATGGTAATGAACAAACATCCAGATTTCAGCTGCTATGCATACTTAGAAGCATTTGTTTGTTTGGTATGAGGGTTAGAGATGAACGCTTTAAGTACAAGTTTCTAGACACTTAGTACACATCAAATCCTTTGTTTGTGATGCTGGAAAATCTTTTAATCCTTCTTCCTAGTCTGGTGCTCTCACAAATCTTGGGTATCATTACTAAGAACATATCCATTTTTGAAACAGTTTGTTCCTTGTGTAACTTGCAGAAAGAATGATCTTTATTGACCAGAGGAGATTTTAATGACTGAAAAGTTGATTTGTAGTTTTGGTTTGTATAAAACACAAAAAAGTCTGGAATCTACTCAGTCCTTCCAAAACATTGAAACGTGGGAAGAAATCAATCAGTCTGAGATATTTCATTTGGTCAGGTAACCATACCCAGGATCACACTTACTGTTCCTGTAAAGTGTATGCTAACCTCTACGACATTTCTGTGAACCTTTTGTCTTCTCCTTTTTTTTTTAACATGGTGATAATCAGAACAAATTGATTTTGTTTCTCAGATTGCTAAAATCCTCCCAACACTTTCTTCAGCACCAGTGCTGAATAAATCATTGTAATGTTCCCCTGAAGTGAATTGAAAATTAATTTACACAGCTAAGATGATCCTCCTAATAACAGGGTACATGGAATGGGGAAATTGGAAATCATTATCCAGCAAACATTATCTGCATTATTTTTGTAGCTGTTTTAGATTGCATTGTAATAGAAAATTAGGAGACTGGCTGTGAAGAAGTTTAAGAGGGTCCCCTGAAGAGCTTCTGCTTTAAAATTGATTCTTTAAGAAAGCATTAAAAAGCTATTGGAATTGATTGCCTGCTAATATAAAGGAAAAACTCTTTGCCACCATTTGCGTTGAAAAAGAGCATCTTCGTTCATGCATGTTATTAAAACTACTGGCCTGAAAGCCCCTGTAGAAAGATAAAGGATATGGATGGGATATTAAAACAGCAATCTTTACTTTATCTTGGATTTAAAGTTAATATGTCGCTTTTATTAATTCAGCAGGAACCATTAGTTAGCTTGTCAAATAAGGGATTTACAATTAAAATGCTATAGAACAGAGCTGCCTTTAGTAAACAGTGAACCAGGAATTCTTCATTAATCTTCCAAGCATGAGGTATACCCCTGTAAAGTATAAATCCGGAATTTAGTTTTCTTTATTGACTGGTTTGCTCTGCAGCAGCAATAAAAGTCAATGATAACACCCCAGAGTAGCTCCAGCAAGTTCCACTGATGTGGGGTAACGGTGAACTCGTTCTTAACCAGCAACAAAATGGGATCCACCATAACTTGTTTACAAAGATTCAACTGAGTGAACTTTGGAAGTTCTCAACAGGTTTATAACATGGTTTATAAGATACAACAGGTTTATAATATATTAAAAATACTTGGAAATAGAATTTCCTTTCCTGACTTTGAGCTGTTAAATGCTTTTCAAGGTTTTCTGATTTCTAACATATTTTGAAGACATTTCCCTTGTCTCTCTCAATTTGGGATAACAGCAAACATTAAAAGGCAATGAATATTGAGGCAAAAAAATGTAGATAATGATCCATAAGAAAAAAAAAAATGTATGAGCCTTAATGCCAAAATTTACACAAGTGCATTATTCAGTTTTGTTTTCATTTTTCTGAATTAAGAGACTGTATATGAGGGAACACCATCTTAAGAACTTTTTCCAACACAACAATCAAGGTGAAATCTCTTTAGGTAGGTAAAGTCACAAAGAAATGCAAGTTGATGAAATTTTATTTTAATTTCAGATAAGTAGAGAAAAAGAATAGAAACAGAAGAGTGACAAAACAGATTAGAAGACAATATGGAAATTAAAGAAGTAGGCCTATCAGAAAATTGACAAGTCTAACACAGAAGAAGGGCACCTAGCTGATAATAGGAGTAAATGTTTATTTATTTGGGATTTAAAATATCAAACAGTAGGAAAATAGTTTAAGAAAATGGAAAAAAAATGTTGGTAGAAAACAGGGATGAATTAAATTAAATATAATGGGGAAGCAAATAAATAATTAATAGGGATGCTTCTTAATGATCAGGACAAGATTCCAAAAACAGTAACTATTTTTCCAACATTTTATAGCTTTATGATAGGAAGAAAGATTGTTTTGTAACTCACTCTATGTACCAACATTAGTTTTGGGGCTAAGTAGAGCTGAAGAGGAAAATGGAAAGACTGCAAAAAATTAAAAGTTTCTATAATCTGAGATAACATTCTTCAGAATTCCTGGTTCAACCTTAATGTCTATCAAGTCTGGTGCCTTGAAAATAAGATGTAATGGGGACTTCAACATGTGCCTCATAATTCAATAGATAATTTTTTATTATTTTTTTTTTTTAGACAAACAGCAAGAATTTGTGTCCCCAGGAAAATTCTCAAATTTTGGTCTTTGGCTTTGATGAACAGCCTAGAATCTTCACATACCTTTACATGAAATTGTATGTTCTGAAACATTTAATAAAGGGTGATTGAAGTGACAAACTCAATATGATAAATTTTATATGTCACAATAAAATTGACTTTGTTGAAATGACAGATAATGATACTTATTAAAACAAACAAAAAATCATAAACTCGATGAAACCTTTTAATTTTTTTTTTCATACCAAGCTTTCCTAGCAGAAAGTACAGATATACCAATAACTGTTTCACCACTTCTAGTAATTACAACATTTTTGTGTGCTTATATCTCTTGGAATGTAAATCTTTAGGAAAATATCTAATTTAAAAAGTCTTTGAGTTTGTTGTTTTGTTTTGTTTTGTTTTTCCTAATAAAAAAAAAAATGTCAAAACTTAGGAGGATGTACTGGAAACTGCATATATATATTATAAACCGTATATATATATTATATATTTGCAAGGACGAAATGTTTATTCCTGGGTGTTGGACTTATATTAACAAGATTAACAAAAAGGCATATATACAACTCTGAACATACTTACTCATCTTAGTAGTCTTTCTAAAAGTGTTGCAACTGTCAATGACTGAAGGATTTAACTGCTTGTACCTATTGTTAATAGCCTGACTTTCACTGACACATTACCTGCGGGCTTCCCCTTGGGGTGTGTTTACCATCTTCCTCCTTTGGAGAAGGAGGAAGAAAAAACACCAGAAGTCTTCTGAGAGCAACCAAAGAAAGAGGAAAAAACAGTTATGAATTTCCTAGACAGATATTTATGAATGAGTCTTAATATGTTTTCTTTCTTAAAACAAAGAAAAACAAAACAAAACTAAAAAAGAATAACCTTTTACATTTTATGTTTTAAACTCTGTTGTAAAGTATTTGATAATTTCAAAGTTTTGTTTTATCTACATGTGCAGATTGCAGATATAATCACAAAGAAGCAGACAGCTACATGAATAAGTTGTCACAGTGTAAGCTGGGATGTAGATTTATAGCATTTTTGCTACCCTTTAACAATAGCCTGAGTGCTTGTTCTCACTCTGCACTAAAAATGAGACAACTTAGGCCTGACTGAAGAAGCAAACTGTCTATATTTACCACATCAGAAGAACAGGCCATTATTACAGAGCAGCTGATATCATAAATCTAAACTGTAACTTACACCTCATTAACCTGTTCAAAGACCAGGAGTCCTGTATGATAAGCATTGTACGAACACACAGGACTAAATATTCTTTGTCAAAAAAAAAAAAAAAAAAAAAAAAAAAAAAAAAGTATGGTTTAGAAACAATGATCTGAATCATAGAAATCACATGACTTGTTCAAGGACGTATGTAAAGACTTGAAGTTGCAGACCTGGGATTTGAATGTTTATCTTTGAAATTACAGTTATAATACCATCCATCTTAACTTCAGATATACAAATCCTCTTCTGCAAACAGAGTGTTTATTTAAAATTTACCTGTGTTCTTTCACTTTGGACATTGTTGTAATTCACTGAAGTCATATCCCTACCTAATTTTGGATAAAGAAATGTTGTATAAGAACAGCTTATGTCAGAAAAATGTTGAAGTGTTTGGGAGCACAAGTAGTGTTCTCCTCCATCCTCCTTGTAGGTGATGGGGACCCAAGAAGGAGATGAACAGACCCAAGTGAACAATTGGTTGTGTAGCTGATGCCATTCTCAAGGTTTGGGGTTCTACAATCTCAGACATACTTTTGAGAGACCAGGCATTATTATAGTGGATGGAGTGCACCTGACCATCCCTGGAGGTGTCTTGAACACCTCAAGACCATGTTGGTTGGGGCCCTAGGAAACCTGATCTACTGTGTGGCATTCCTGCCCATGGCAGGCAGTTAAAGTCTCTTCCAACCCAAACCATTCTCTGATTCTATGAAGACATTCAGCATGATCACTGAAAGATCACTGCAGCAAAACTGAAGGATGTTGCTGCTCCAGGAGTTCTAGGCTGTCCCTGCATCGTCAACTTCTTTGCCATGTCACACAAGGACAACTTACATGAGGAACTGCTTGGAAATGGGAAGTTTTGGGGCTACTTATATGTATGTAAAATAATAATTCTCACTTTCTCAGCTGTAATCCATAATGGTGCATGCTGAAGTGGTTGAACAAGAAGGTTTGCTTCCCCCTGTGACCCTGAAACAGATGCTGCACTGAGAAAAAAGCTGGTCAGCCAGCTTTTTGGGTTATACCTACAGACTTACCTAGAACTATGGCAGGTTATTCACAGTACTGCACAAGGCATGCCCTTCTCTCCTCCCTCTGCTCCAACATCAGCACCCAATATTGCTTAGGCCTCTTTGAGCCATGCCTCCTTGGCAACAAAAACAGCAGGGAGTAAAGCTTATTCTGTCTGCACCCACTTCGAACCCTTTGCTGAGGAGGGGTCAGGATGTCCACCCACTCTTGTCTCCTAACCTTTGTTCTCACTCTTACATGTATGTGAGATTGGTTAGTACTTTGTAGAGCTGTGCCAAAATAATTGACAACCAAGGGGTTACCAAAAAAAAAAACAAACCATCAGAAACAAAATCATGCCCACTGATCACTGATATATGAGATTTTGAAGGTGTTCTTTTATTTTGGAGACTGTTTTAAGATGGACCAATGCATACATATACAGCATGTATATTATTCTATTGCATGTTGGGAAAAAACATACTGTAAAATCCAAATAATTCCCTTTAAAAAACCCAACATCAACAAATTATTTTGATGACAGTGATATGTGATGCATTGTTGTTATGGCACGGATTATGAAATAAATTATATGGATTTTTTTTTTTTCCTGTGTCATATTATTCACATGGCTTCTTCAATTTGGAGATAGATCATAGTCTTCCTAAATTATATTAAGAAGTCATCACTCTATTTTTCTCCTCTTCTGCTTAGTGTGTTTCAGCAGCCTTCTTGATGGAAGCATTTATTCCTATTGAAAACTTGCATCAGAGCTTTATTTCAGGCATATATTGGACATTCAACCATTTGCATGGCAATTACAAAGCAAATCAGTACCCCCTTGTAATTAAAATAATAACACAGTACTGCCTCTTGTTAGTGCCTAATGTCTATCTCTCTTTTGCTCATTTTTCCCTTCGTTTACCACAGTGAACAGCTGTGGTCACATATATGGTACACCTGGCAGCTTCAAATGTCCAGATGCCAAGCTTATCTTTCCAGTATTGGCACTCATTTGTGAATTTAGATTTTATCTGAAATAGGGATTTTGCCTAGAAAAATGTTCCAAGTGGCAATTGTAAGGAGAGGGGAGATGCTTAACAGGAATAATTTACCTTCTGTTTGAAATTTATTTTGAGTCTTCACAGGTATCATAATTAAAAGGGCAAGTGAATTAAGGGACTAAAGGAATCTTTACCTATTTGGAATTCATTAATGAAAGTTTTAATAGTTAATATTGAACATTTAGTTAAATCTTCAAACTGACTTTTTGCATACATCTCCCTTGGCAAATGGTAAGGCCCCTGATCTTATTTCCAATTATGGTTAATAGACTGGAGTAGGTTAGAAGGTAATAAGATCTGCTTTTCTGGAGCATTCTATTCCATCGAAAAGTGCCAGAAGGTACCCTCATGACACCTTCACAAGACAAACTGTATCATTTTCCCCCCAGTTTGCTGCAAAATAAATTGAGAACCAAAGAGGTTAAACTACTTGCCCACGGATACATACAAAGCCTGGGTCACAGCCAGGATAAGAATACAAACTTCCTTACTCACAACCTATGTTTTGCCACAGGACCATTCAACACTTGGTAAACGTAAGACTTCTGACTCAGTCATAAAGAAAATACTGCAGTAAAGTTATTTTGTTATTGATTTTTTTTGTTTGTTTGTTTGCTTATTTGCTTGTTTTTCCACACTTCACAATATGAACAAGGAAGCTCTTGAAAGGAGTGTTTGGTAAGGAAGGGATCTGAACCTTAAATGTTTCTGAAATTCTTCATCTCTGGGACTATCAAGTAATGTCCATTTATACACCCTATAATATTATATATACTGGATGATTAAGGAATTGAAGAATTCATAAACTCCAAGGGTATAGTTCATGCTCTGTATGGTGGCAATCAAAATTGCTGCCTGAATTGTTGCAAAAGTATATCATTAAGTCTAATAAAATTACTGTCTGTTTTCTTTTTTCTCTGTTCTGCCTACCTCTGGTATTTTCTTTCAGGAAACCTTAATAATTTTGTTAATTTACTCCTTTACTCAAATTATATAAAGTCCTCTCAGTAAGCTATATTTTTGCATCCTTCTTCTCTGGGTAGAGAGATCATGTATAACATCTTACTCAAACAGCGTAAGTATTATTTTTTTTTCAAATGTGCCATCTAAAATGAATGTCAAGTTCCAAATCTACACTTTATGCTTTAGATTGTCAAACCTGAAATAAAATAAAACCTTCTCTCTAAAAAGGAAAAGCCCCAGTCTTTCTAGTTTTTAGAAAAAAAAAAATATTTTGAGAAAACTGGTGCTGACATGCATTTCACAATTTCACCTTATCTCCCCGTCATTTCCTTGTATGTTTTATCTGAACCACAATGAAAACCATTTTGGTGCCTAACTCTATAGTCTATTTTTATTGTTTTTGTTGTTGTTTTGGTTTGGTTTGGTTTGGTTTAGGTGAAATTTGATGCCACAATGTGGGAAAGCAGACAGGAAGAGACGGATTGATTACATTCTTCATTACAGACCACTGAAATCTTTGAGATTGTCCAGAGAAAGTCAGACATAACTGATCACAATTGCACTAGACAGATAAATACAGATTAAGGAAGAACTAGTGTTTTCTATACCTAATATGACAAACTGGTCTCCAGGCAGTCTCAAAATCAGTGAGATATGAAAGGACACAACAGGTTGATCTCTGTCTCATTCCAACCTCTTAAAAAGGCTTGTACAAAGCAGTACGGAAAGAGTGAGTTTGCAACAAGACACCTCACAGACATTAAAATATTTGTAACTAAACAAATTACAAAGAAGTCAAAATCAGATGACTTCAAAATGAAGGGCTCCTGAAGGAACATGAAGCAAACTAAAAAATTTGGCTAACAGAAGACAGTACTGATTCTGAATATACATAAGAGAATTTACTGTTTTTGTGCTAGGGATGGTAATGAGATGTTGAACTTTGCAGTGAGTCTTTTAAATGTGAAACTTTTTTTTTTTTTTTGGTAAGAAAAAAGCTTACATTAAAATCAGAAACCACAAATAGCTATAAAACTAATTAAAGACATTATAAACAACAATTTTTGCAATTTGAATCTAGAAAAATGGTTTTAAAAGTGAAGTTAATATAATGTTTTCATTTAGAATTCAATTTAAACAAGAATCTTAGTTGTTCTTCAATGCAGTCACTTCCTAAATGTTTTTTGCAAGATATTCAATTTGTGCATTGTAAAATTATGGCATTAATCCACAAGCTGAGAAATTAGTCTAGGTGCCTACTCCTAGACTTTTTGTTTCACTCATTTGTCATTTTAGGACATAGAATGACTTTAAACTCATAAAGTACATGTGAGAGAAGATTTTCTTTGGGCAAATACTGACCTCCTCACCAGATCTCAATAACATGCAAGTCTTCAGAATAGAATGAAAGGTTTTAAAATAAATCTAAGAGGGTCATAGTGTCATAAAACATAAGACATTATCATAAAACACAGTAAAACTTTACCAAAGTTAGATTACACTAAATTAATCTGGCAATTATTATTATTATTATTTTTTTTTTAATAAAAAGGACATATCTGAAACGTTCTTTTTTCTGATGTTTTGAGAGAACATGCTTGTTAACATGTAAAAGTTACCATGAAGGCAAGATCCGGGGCCTTTATGGGCAAGGGCAAGGGCAAGGGCAGGGGCGTGGGAGGAAGAAAGGCAAAGGCAAAGGCAAAGGCAAGGCAAGAAAGGGCAAGGCAAGAAAAGGCATGGCAAGGCAAGGCAAGGCAAGGCAAGGAATAGCTGAAAATACTGAAAGATGCATTACATTAAAGAATCAGTTCTGGACATATATAATGTTTTCTATAGTGACACTGGTACAAAAAAAAAAAAAAAAAAAAAAAAAAAACTAATTTAATTGAATTTACTGATAACATAAAGTTGGGAAGCATCTCCAATGCAAGAGAGGTTTGAAAGACCTAATGATCTTGGGAATTTGAGCAACAATAGTAGGATAATATTCAATTATGCAAAGGGCAATGTCATACACTTAGGGGCTAATACTAAGAGCTTATGCTATGAGCTCAAAACATGAGAAAATAAAAGGATCTCTCTGTATGTAATGATTCTGAATCATAGTGATAAATGTAAAATGAAGTAATTCATACTTCTATCAGGTGAGGTGTTTCCAGAAAGAACCATAGCAGTTGAGTAGCTTTACGTGAAAGCACAGCTGACCACTTTTGGAGAAATATCCATGATTTAAGACTCAGCAAAGAACTGGTAAAGAAAAAGGCTCTTCTAGTGATCAGAGGACCATGAGTTCTAGAGAAAGAGTAAAACTGCATTTATCTTCTGTAATCTAATAAAACAGAGGCTAAAAGGATATTGAACTATGATCTATAAATACACAGGTTTGGAAACACCAGGGCAAGAGATGACCTATTTGAACTGAAAGATGGGATCGGCACAAGAACAAATGGGTAGAAACTGGTCATAAATTATTCTAGTGTAGAAATCAGAATGAGGTTTCTAGACGTTAGAAGAATATTCCATAATATCTTTCCAGAGGGCTTACTGCATCCCACACTCAATAAGCTTCTGGAAGGGATCATGAAGAATGACTGCTTCTGGCATTTAAAAGGCTCAGGAGCTTTCAATCTAGATTAAGTGTCCATTCCTATTTTACTAAATAAAGAAAATCTGCAGCACCTGGATTTTTTGACAAAACCCCAAGATTTTGAATCTCTTATCTTTGGTCAATTGGTCAAAGTATGTTGGATTAATTATTTAGAAAACAAATGCTTTGTTAAAGAAAAGATGACTAACTGCAAGATGTTTTATGAAACTGACTCTTGATAATGGAAAGTCAAATCCTGTGTTGTCTGAACTACAAAAAATAATATATATATATATATATGTAAACTTCCTTCCCCCTTTAAATTTTACTATAGAATCATGCCTGGGAAAGGATACTAAACCACCACCAATAACTAAAATACATTGAACTTCTTACTGTAATAAAGCTTGGCGTTTGACTTCCATTATAAAAAATATGAACTAAAAATGCCTTGGGGCACTATACCTAGTGCATCTGGCATTTATACAGCAGATTACCAGCACTCTTACTGACTTTGGCAACTCTGCAGGGGACATGTTTTATTTTCATTTAGCTGACTTGATTTAAAAAATCTCTTGTCTATGCGCATCTATATCAGAGTGAAGCTCAGCTCATCTCCATCTCTTTTCTGAAGAGATTCATCTGAACTTCATCATGCTTTCAACAAAGCACATCTGCAAAGGTGTGAAATCAGCTGGCAAGTGTATTTAAAAGCCCTCTGTCCCAAAACCTCAAGCTCTTACACACACTTGTAGCTCACCATGTTGAATATATACACACATTTGTGGGAATTATCTTTTGCATACACTCAAGAGCTTACCAGATCAGAGAATGTAACCCTTAAGGGTCAAGCTTTCACTAGCCTCTTCTGCAGCTGTGAAGTATAGTTGGATACAAGAAACTTTCCAGCTACTTACATATTCTATCTACAAATCGTCTCTACCACTTCACAGCAAGTTTGAAATATTGGCCACAGTAATCAGACTTGCTGGATAGTAATTAAAAGACAACTCACATGGAGGGTTCAGGAGAACAGTAACATTCAAAAGGAAATGGAGAATCCACTCATTTTCTTTGCTTATCATTCCACTCCATAATCAGAAACCAAGTCTCCAAAAATTTTCAGTAGACTAGGCATCTCTGGGCCATCAAGACTTAGAAATACTTTAAAACCAGTCTGGCTTGTGTCGCAGTGCATTGCTTTCCTTGAAGTTATAATAGTGGTAGCTGCAGCAATATTCCTCATCTCAATTTCTCCTCCTGTTAAATTCTATTTATAAGAGGACTTCACATAATAAAAATGCAAAGAATGAAAATGAGTTCTTCTGGCAATCTATTTTGTGTGTTTACTTTCATCACAGTTTTCATTAAAAATGAAACTTAGTGGGTGCTTAGAATCCAAACTCTTTGAATTTTCTGAGAAATACAACCACCCAGATCATGAATACTGTGTTAAATATGAATTAATTTATTTCTGTCTATATTATTGCATGTAGACATACTAATACATATGTAGACCATTATGTGTATATTAACTTTCAGAAAAACTATTAAAAGATCTGTTTTGCTACACAGTAAAATGAATATCTATCAAAATGTAGAGTGTTATTTGGACATAATGGAGTATGTAACACTTTTTTTTTTGAATGTAGCATTTGCCATTCTAAAAACAGATCTGGTAAATGAACATACTGAGCTTCTGAGGAGCTTTATATCATGAACTTACAGAAGAGTCTTTTCTTTCATTGAATAAAGAGCATGTTAAGTCAGACATGGTTGTCTGAAATGTGTTCTAAAAATTAAAATATATATATATGCATTTTGAAGCTGAGAAACATAACAAATTGCTGAAAAGTCTTTATCAGCTAATGATTTCTATTTTTTTACATGTTCTTTCAAAATTGTTCATAGTTACTCGTATTGGGAGCAGAAATAACCAGAACTACCATACTGTAGCTTTGTTCTTGCAGTAGAAAACATACAAACCAACCCTCTTCCTCAGTCCCCACCATGCTAGCAAGAAAATAAGGTTTGCATTTATAACATAATTTTCAATAGGCAAAAACATTGATCAAAATATTCTCTAAATCTAATTAACCAATTGTAATCAATAACAGTCTCAGTATTTCACTCATTTAAGCAGGTTTTGTTCATTTGACATGTTTAATTTTGGCTGCCAAGCACAGAATGGGCTTTCTAGTTATTTAATTACCTGAAACTATGAAATTATGAGTATTTTGATAGAAAATGACACAGTCAAGGATAGATAGTCAGGGCAGAATTCTTTGTTTGTTTGTTTGTTTTGTTTTTGTTTTTAAAATATTGCTTCAGCTCCCAGTCCTCATTCTTTTTTCAAAAGCATGATTAAGAGAAGAATCATAGGAATGAAATGGGCATGGGAAATGTGGAATGGCATGTGCAGTGTTCAGTCAGATCCTTGGCCATGAGTAGTGTGCAACATTGTAATTTTGTAATTTAGAGTATCCTTAAAAGGTTCTTAAATTATTGGGTGCATTTTCTAGACTAAATGAGAATTGTAAAAGCATAGAGAAATGGCTGAAAGGCATCTGCACCAACATTTCTCGAGGTACTGTGAAAGAGGGAACTCTCTGCTGACACCAGTGTAAGTATCCAAAATATCAAATTTCTGATATACTAAAAGCTTGAAACAATGAATGCCTTTTTTGTTGTTGTTGTTTATTTGTTTTAACACTTTATTACTTAATGGCAACCAACATAGGGCTGTTGGAAGAAAAAAGTATGTTTCAGATCTTCTCTTGGAGCACTATTTTCTGCTAACTTAGTAGGACAAGTGGTCTACTGCTCTGTTAGAACCAGTCCTGTTATGCTTTTTGACATGAAAAATTAGAGACTGGGTAGGCAAGGAGAATTGTTGAATATAGCAGTGGCAGTTAGCATGAATATTAACATTTAAAGAGTGTTATGTGCCTACATAAGAAATGAGACATAGTTGTATCATTGCTATTTCTGTGTTGCAACAACTCCTTCAGGTCACACACAGCAAGGCAGCACCTCATCTAAAATGCAAGAGGGAACAAGTAGACATTGTTTCCATCTATCTTGTTTCAAATACGATCTTAGTTCTTGGAAGTAAATTTAT
The DNA here is from genome assembly GCF_047663525.1 of Anas platyrhynchos. Lineage (NCBI taxonomy): Eukaryota > Metazoa > Chordata > Aves > Anseriformes > Anatidae > Anas > Anas platyrhynchos. Next base: position 70,706,206 of record NC_092589.1, read on the forward strand.
ACAGTTTCATTTCTCTCTCCAACATATGAAATTTCAAGAATGCCAATTTACTTTTCATACATATTTTTGAGTGTATTCATGCTGAATGCTGGTTTTCATGTTTCTGCAAGTTCAGTGCTTGTCTCAAGCAACTTGAGATATAATTAATCACACAGGAGTAGGATTATATGTTTAACACTTTGCCAGTCTTTTGAGAAAATCAAACTCTCCAGAGGCTGCTCTGTTTTCAGTTTAGGAATGTTTATAAGGAACTTTCCATTAGCAGACATGTTTGAGCAGCTATACAGATCCTTATTGGTTTCACAACAAAGAAAAAAAAAATCAGGCTCGGTTACTCTAATGAGATAGAATAACTTGCTTTAAAGAAGTTTTTGGTTGGAAAAAAAAAAAAAATTGCATGAATGACTTTTCTAGATTCTTTTCATGGTTCAGAAATGTTTTAATTCAGTATGACTGATACATGATATACGCTCACACCAGGGATACAAAAGAAAAAAACAACTAAAGAATATTAGGAAAAAAGAATCAGCCATTGAAACCCTTGGAGATTAATTCTCTCTTCTGTAGAAATTACAAACACCAGATATTGCTCAAAGGAAATCCTACAGCAAATAAGGGTGAAAATACCTTTCAATACTCTGCTGTGTTAGGCACTCTGCATGGGATTCATCTGACCAAATGTAGATTTCTGTATCTGAGTGGGGCTTTCTTTACAGTTTCTGCATAGAAATAGGCATTTATATGCTTAGATTTCTCTCATCATGAACTAAACATCTACATCTGGTCAGATGAATTATGCTCTCTCTCCTCACTGTACTTCTCTTCCCTAGAAAGTTCAAAGTGACTAGCCTTGATGTAGGTGTCCTTATTGTACTTTCTGACTTTTAGGTGACAAGAATCCCACCCTAACAACATTAGTGAGAACTACATCTGCACCTGCTTACAATTATCTTTTACCTTGATAGTTATCCAACTATACCTTCTCAGGCAACTGTGAAAAACACTCCCTGATGGCAAACCTCAGCTGCGTATTATTGCTGTCCCACCTTGTAGTGTCCCATAAAGACTCTACAAGTCCATATGGGAGGAGTACTGATCATCAGACTGACACATTATTTCCAGTATTATAAAATGTGAACGATGACACATTAAGATCAGAGGGAAATTCAGTAAAATATATAAAGCTATGAAGGCAAGGCAAGGCAAAGCAAGGAAAAGGTAAGGCAAGAAAGACAAAGCAGGGCAAGGCAAGGCAAGGCAAGGCAAGAAACATTGCTTCAACTGAGTCAATCACAAATGGCTAAAATTTGTTGTAAGTTGAAAAATCATAGATAATTTTAATGATGGTTGGAAAGTATAGTCCTTCTCCTTTGCACTCTGACCAGAAATCATCTCAAGTCTGACCTGCACAATCCTCCTGAGGGTGCTCTGAGTACCCTCACTATTTCTCCTCACTATTTCTCTATAGAGATTAATTACAATTCTCTCTATATATATATATATATTTGATCTCCATGTTCAAACTGATACTTATTAGCTTCTTATTTATTTTTATCATATTATTTATTTATTTTATTTGCTTCCCTCACTACCCACAAACTGATATTCTATCAAATAATGAAAATTGACCTGTTTCTTTTACTCAAATAAAATGTGCTTCCTGATACTACTAAAGCAGCCCTCTGTCTTCTCTCCCATTTTCAGTTGCACCTGATCTGGATGATAAGTGAGAGGGAAAAGCACAGCTGTTCTTTTAGGCACAATATGTACAACAGCAAAGGAATCACACCTTCAATCTGTTTCAATTTGTATTACTCTGTGTTTAAAAAATAAAAAAGGAAAAAAGAAAAAATAATTTAAAAAAATAAAAAAGGAAAATGAAAAAAAAATTTTAAAAAAAAAAAAAGAAAAGAGAAGAAAAAGAAAAATTATAGCACATGTTGAAGAGTTCTAAATTCTGCTAGGCAAATGACATTCATTCATAAATAACATCTAGCAATTTCTATCAAAACTACTGTGAAAGGTACTTTTCATCATAATGATGGTAGCTAGAAGACAAGCATGATCAACAGTTGCAAGTAGTTGATATGACTAGAAGCAACAGTTGAGGGTGATCAAAATCAAACTTGTCCATGCTAAAGAAAGTGTATTCTGAAAACTGTCTTGGGTTGGCCTTGCCCAGAGGAATAACAACATCAGAAGGGCCTCCAACTGAGTATGCTGTCTCCAGCTGTCATTCATACGAGATAATGGGGGGAGAGTAAGAACTGGTAATGTTTTTTTTTCTCTTTACAATTGCCCTAGCCTTTAACATTTTTCATCTCAGAGCATTTCCTGTTCCAGTGTGTGTGCTTATTGAGTAATCCTCAATGAATATGCCTCCCAGTCTACCCTGAACCCATGCATCCACAATGCCCTTTGGTGAGGATCTCCTCAGGTTTGCTTCCTAAAAATTAGGACAACAGAGTAAGACCAGACACCACTAATGGAGACACATCTATATTTAATTCTTATCATATACATCCATAATAGCTTATGAGGATGTTTACAAACCTATTGCACCTCCATTTATATCTACATGTATTTATAAATTATTTATTTATACTGCAACAGTGTTTAAGTTACTCAGAATTTCCAGTTACTGTCTCCAAATGGCATGTTCCTATCAGTGGACATTCTGTAAGGTCTACTGTTTTTGTATAGGGGGTAATTCATATCATGTTAAAGTAAATGTCACATGCCAATTAATTTACAAGGCTATTATACACGTGAACCTTCTTCGTTTGTTTGTTCATTCTTATTATTGTTGTTTTTGTTGTTATTGTTGTTTGGGGGAGGGGTTATTTTGTTGTTGTTTTTGTTTGTATATTTGTTTGTTTGCCAGAATATCGTAAGTGGAGGTTTAATTTTTTGCTGACTCATCCTGTAACATTTCTAAACACCTGCTGTCTGCAGACTCTTCAGTGTAGTGTTTCTTTCCTTTTGAAGAGAAACTATATTGTGTTCTATCAATTTGTAAGCGGCATGAAGGCAACCTACTAAATCAAAGTTTTAGGCCTGAACTTGACCCTTTTAGGTTGGCTTTCTAATTTGCCATGAATCTTTTCATTTTGAATCTTTTACTTGTAAGAGAGTATATGGCCTATAAATCACTCTTCAGAAACATACACGGCAGTATCCAACAAGAGAGTAGAAAGCTTTGTGTTTGAATCTTAAAAGGAAACATTTTCAGATGGATTCTACTGGAGCTAGCAGAAGAAATTATGAATCTTTTTATTATTATTATTTAATATTTTTTTTCCTTTTCCAAACAGAATAACTTAATAAAGTTGTTGTTGTTGTTGTTTGAATCAGTAAAAACATAATGCTCTGGTTTCCTAAATACATTGTAAATTATCAACAGTTTATGCCTTAATATTTTTCCCCTTGTGAAGATTTTTAAGTCTCAGATGCCTGGGTTTCAAGGACTAATGATATAGATAGTGTGAGAAAGAACACAGAGGCAATGTCTTTGCATCTTAATTATAGCAGCTCTCTTCTCTCCAGCATCAACCAAGCTATACTGAGAGTATAGGGAGATAAATGTGGGAGCTGTAGGCTTGACGTCTAATATCTGCTACTGAAGATTTGGGATTTGATTTAGTGCCTCTGTTGGAAGGTTTGAAAAAAAACAGGTCTTCCATCTTCTTTTAATAAATTCATTTTCAGACCTGCAATTTACCTTTTTGGCAGTTTTACGATTCAAAACAATAGGCCTTTTTTAGTTGTGTAATTTTTTTGGCTGTTTCCGTTTTCTCTCCATTTCTAAGTAGAAAAGTGGTGTTCAGTAATATACAGAATAGGGAAACAGGAATCATTCATAGGTCCCTAGCTGGAAAAAAAACTTCGCTATAATTACTGATTGCAGCAAATGTTGGGAAAATATCTGACATTTTTAATACTGATACTTGCACATAACCAGGCTACATCAGATTAATTCCATATATACTTTTTATACTAGAAATTCTGAAAAGCAATGTGTCCAGAAGAGATTCATTACAAATAGCTCTAAGAAGGAACTTTTTTTTTTTTTTTTTTTTGCAAAGAGTGAAAGAATCCCAGAATAGAACAATTTTTGTTTTTATTCCTCAATAAAATAAAATTAAAATACATTGGTGTGGGACGGGGGGGAGGAGAAGTTTAAGTGGACAGAAAGAAGCTTTGGAGAACAGCGATCCTGATGATTCTGAGACCTGGTAAACTCAGGAAACCAAAAGCTGACCAAATTTTTGCAAGGCCACCAACAGACATAGCAATGGTTGTGTAATTAATGGCTAAGTCACAAATAGGGTTACAATCAAAGTTTACAAATTATTAAATGAATAGAGGTAAGCAAACAGTGCTGGGTGCACTGGGAGTCTCTGCTCCACCAAGATTCATGGAAGTTATATCAGGTGGCTGGTTTTTATGCTCCTAGGCTCCTACATATTAATTATTACTTTTAGAAAAGGCAGGGTTATTATAATTAGTTTCTGGAATCTGAACCCTTCTACTGGGTTCAGTCTCCAGTGGTCCCTCTGGGGGTGTCTCGTGCTGAAGGCTCGTAGTCTTCCTCCTAGGCTTTTTTTTCTTGTCCTTCTCCTTTGTCCATCTTGGCTGGATGTCGGAGACTTGTGCAGTGTCCTCTGCAAGCTTTGTCTTTTAGTCATCCTTCAGCTTTCCCCTTCTTCTTAATCTCTTGGCCAGATATCAGAGACTTGCATAGTGTTCCATGCAATAGTCATAATAGTTAGCAGTTATTCTAAAACCCCTTTGTTCTCTTATCCTTTATTGACACAAATTGCTGGACTATTCCTTTGCAAGATACAAGAATTATCATACATTAACCACTCTGTTTTTCTTAGACTTGTGGTTATACAAGGGTATGTAAGACAGAAGGTCACATTCATCATACCATGCGGCCCTAGCATTGTTCCATATTGACACGAATCAGATGAACACATTTCACAGTTGTATGATTCAGTTCACATGGAAGAAGGTGGTGTATGCTATTCTTCCTAGAGGCCACTGATGCATGAGTACTGAGTTAACATTTTGGTTGTCCTCTTAATTGTTGCTCCCATCATGCAGTTATGAGAGTGTATGTGTGATTTGTGTGAGGAAACAAGTAAATGATCTGATATTAATAACAGGTACATTCCTTGAATAACAAAAACTTAATAAGTAGAAATTGTTCTTATGTCTTGAATATGATCTTCCTCTCCTCCATCAAGAACCTGCCAGGGAAAAGAGAGGAGACAAGTGCAGCCCTCTGCATACATGCACTGCATCCTGACTGATGGTGTTCTTGAGTAACATATGCATTATAATTGTATTTTCTTAAAGAATTGTACAATCTAACTCAGAAAATTAACGAGTGGCAGAACTGTTAGGTCAAAATCATCAGTTTCTCTATTGTGTCAGCCTTTGATACCTTGAACACATTGTTCTACCATTTTTTTAAACAAATTTTAATTGCCTTTAGCTGTAGAGGAGGAATAAGATGTTCTGCATCCCATATAGGTAAAGACAGCACCATGTAATCACTTCTGTCAACCAAAAGAAAACAAAGAACTACTGAGATTAACACAATAACTGAGTTGTGTCTTATTAACTAACAATCAAACAAACAAACAAAAAAATAACATCATAGCAAACCTGTCTTGTTATGTCTGCAACAAACAGAACATATCCTGTGCTCCAGGTTCCATTTCTTTGCTAGGGAGGAGCTGCTGGCAATGTCTTTTGGTCAGAAATTAAACTCAGCCTCAAGGTTCTTTCATGTCTTGCTGCATGTAGGCCTAGATAGGATCCCACGATGTGACTGCTCTGTGTCGATCTACTTGTGCTGGCTTTAACATCCCCTGTCATTAGTTGTGTAAATAGGATGATTTGGACTTCTATCTGAACAAGATTTGTAATTGGTGTTTATGTGGGTGTTTCTCCAGGGAAAACATTTTCCATGTGTCAGATCCAGTAACGACAAAAAGGCTGTGGTATGTTCTTATTCAGGTTGCTTAAGGGTCCATGAACAGAATGTGTTGTTAGCTATAACATGGATTTATTTTCTTTTAGATACTTTTAGATGGTGGGAGGAATCCGGAATGGTGTTGCACTTAGCATTTATCTAAAAAATAAAATTGCAACGTTACTCATATAATAAAACATCTTCCCACTCTCAAGATTTACACAGAAGTTTACTATGATATTAAAAGGGCAACACTTTTTTATTTACAGTTCTGTTAATCAACAGAATTAAAGAGACTCTGTTGTAGGAGTCAGTGTTGTATTCTTGTTCTTTTGATTCTTCCATATGACAACCTTTTCAGTAAATGAGGGTAACTTTGCACTTCCTATTTACATATTTGGTTAAGCCCAGTAAGAATAGAAGACCAAAACAAAATAAAAACAAAAACAAACAAACAAAAGCTTATTAACACAATATAAATAGGACAGCTAATGATCTAACCTCCACTCAGTACACAAACATATCTCTGATTAACATTACTGAGATACAGATTCTAAGAATGAAGGATACATCCCTTAGCTCAGAAGAGAGAATTACTCTTCCATCTGACTGTGTCCTTTTAAAAAAATGACCCTTAAGTTTATCCCACAACAACTATTTTCCCTTTTACTACATACTTGATACTATTTTAGTTTGAAGTACTGTCAGGAAAATAAAAACTTATTATAAAATTCCCCACTGAATTTGAGCCACATGTTTAAAAATCACTTGATATTAATTGCAAGATATGTGGAAATAAATTCTACGATACCCATGTGGACCATCTCACAGATGGCAAGGGAGCTATACAGATGTACAGGGAAGAGAGACCAACTTATGCTCCTTAATGCGACACCATACATGAATATTTTTGTAGAAGAGGAAAAGGAAAGAAAGGGAATTGGAAATGTTTTACCCCTTTGTTTTCTCAGATGTTATTATGACTAACAATCCACATATTTCCAGGCCTATATTCTACAGTGACAACAAAAATGTAAACATACATATACAGTTATGGGCTCCAGTAAAATATATATACATATATTTCAGATACAGAATCAGACAACAGATTATAGAATCTTACTTCTGTTCCAATTTCCCACATTGTAGATGAGAGGAAACTTATCTTAGCAAGCGATTTACTGAAACAATCCTCAAACCTATTTCATTAACTCATGTTCCTCATATCAGCTGACAACGAAAATAGTCAAGGTTTTGCTTTCTCAGCAAAATATTATACCTCCCTCACAAATGTGCCATCATGCAGAGCTGCTCTCCAAACACTTTAAAGAAGAGATGCTTGACTGGCAATTAAATTCAGTCTCTCTGTTTAACTAATTCTGAACACAAATCTCTTCCTTTTCCAAGTAAAATACAGAAATATTTCTAATTTACTGCATACACTTGAATGCCACCAGATTGTTTCTACCTACATATACCAAAGATAATCCATTGATTTGATCCCAGGTGCTGTAATTCACTTGAGTATATACAGTTCAATATCTCTAGTACTTCTCTGTGTGAAGTCTGTTATCTACAGTAAAAAATAGATGTGTTTAATCCTGATAGCATGTGATTTTTCTGTAAAATTTACTGAGAATGAAAAATAATTAAATAATGGTGTGTGGCCTAACAAGAGTAATGCTCTTAGTTATTTTTACAGAAAAATATCTACTGAGAACCACTGGTGTGTTTGAGTTGGCTTCAGAGACTTTTATGGGTAAAAGGAATCATTCAATCTTCCACGCTGAACTCATTCATATTGTTTCATCTAGTTAGTGGGTTCTCTAACTTGGTTCTAACTAAAGCATATCTTTCCAAAAGACATCTGATTTTCATTTTAGGATCTTACCTGTTGAAGGACTTCTATACATATGTTGTTCCAGATACTAAACTCTGTGAGAAAATAACATTTAGCAACTTGTACTTTCATATGTTTTAAAATTGTTTCTGTTCAGTTTCTAGAATTAGGTTATTCTTTCTATCATTAATAAACTTTAGCTTTTTACCACCCCCTATTTTGCTCAGAAGCTCTCTCATTGAAATATAATGATTTTTCTGTTTCCTTTTAACAAACAGCAGATGTGTATGACTTCTTAAAGATTTGTCTAGTTCTAGGTAATTAAAAGTTATCTCTAGTTAATTAATTTCTTTAGTTTAGGAATCTGTCTATAGCAAACATAGAATATAATCTCATTCTTTTTCTTCTAAAGTTTTTGGCTTTTATTATCATATATAGAAACAAGAAGACTGGTTTCCATCTAACAGTCTGGTTTAAGTCATAGGTAGGTGTAAAATTATGTAATGATTTTCTAAATATTGGTCAGAGTTTCTTTGCATATTGTCCTACCATTGATTTTGTCCTTTTACTATAACATCATCCTGGATAGGTTCTTTCCTGGACTATAACCAGTTCTTAGAATCATTGCTTTCCAGATTTGCGGTCCCCCATTCCGTAATAATGGTCGTGTTCTTCAGCTTTAGATGTATGACCTAGATCTAAGAAAATATGATTCTATGTTATACTACTGCTTTGTATTTCAAGCATTTTCTACTGACCTTCAGCTATGCTTCACCTTCAGTTAATAACAAACTTCTGTACAGGATGCTAGCATGACACTAATACTTAATGCTACCTCCTTTTAACTCTGCACAAAGTTATATAGGTACTAAGGGCTAGTGACTGACACTGCTGAGTTTCAAGCTTGCAAGCTTGTATGTTTGAGTGAAAAGAGTAGGAAGTGCAGCACTAGAAGATATATTACATCATTCTCAAATGCAACTGTGCCAACAGCAGCAGCTGGGAAGAGTATGGGTTTCTAATTACAGATTGCATCAATCTCTGTGAACAGAAGCAAATCTCCTTCCTAGGTTTCAGAGTTGCAGCTTGTTTAGAGAGACATAATGAGTTAGGATTAAATGTTCACTTACAATAGGATGACATTATAGGTTGTAAGCAGATGTTGCATGTTAGAGCTTTAATGATATATATTTCAGTTCACCAAATTTTTGGTGCACTTAATAAAGTCTTTATTAACCTAACTGTAAGCGTAAGAACTCCTGGCTCTTTTTCATGCAGAATTTGTCTTGCATGTTAAGTAAGACCTTAAACCATCTAGGAATATCTTCAAACAAATACTGGGTGGAAGGTTTCCACAGCAGAATGAACCAATTAATTTTGAATATGAAGAGAAAATGTGAAATTACAATATTACAATAGTACAAGTCAAAGTTTATCAGATCATATGGACAGCATGGTATGTCTTATTATCATGTTGTTTCCCCCATCAAAATATTAAGCCTCAAGGACCACAAGGTCCTTGACCTGAGGACAGACTATGTCCTGACCAACCCAGACAACCCAAGCAGGCAAGCAGGAAAGGGTGGTGACAGTAGTAGATTCTATAAATATTCCAGTGAAAATTAAACAAATGCGAGATGAAGAGCCAGGTCCAAGGTCAAGCCAACACAGGAAATTCAACCAATATCATCTGAGGACAAGGCACAAATATGTCTAAAACACAGCTCAGCAACAGCTGCAGGTGGAGTTCAAATTAGGTGCCCAGGCCTATTGGCAGAGCATGAGTGAGGGCATCTAAGGCCTGTGGCTGCCCTCAGGGTCCTGACACAGAGACCCTTTCATTTTTGTTTGTCTTTGTCTTTGTTTTTGTTTAATGTTAAGAACTTTTTTTTTTTTTTTTTTTTTTTTCTGGGATGTACTTACAATGTAATTACTTTTCTTATGTCTTGATGGACACATACAGCCAGCTTTATTCTTCAAATACTTTAAATTCTTATTAGAGTATATATATATATTTTTTCATTTAAATAAGAACAACATGTATTACCTATTCATAAATAAGTATGAAACTGAGTCAAATTAGTTCAGTGACAGTAGTTTGTGTCTAAAAACATCCCATACAGAATTGGCCAGAAAATATGGAGAAAAATTCTCTTAGTGGTCTCTTAGGACTTACGCATGGAAGTAGGTGGATTTATCTAGCCATCCATTGCTGTAACAATGACCTAACTGCTGAGCCACATAATCTTCATGAACTACAAAAAGTCTAGTGCTTTCTGAGAGCTTCTGTCTCTTGCTTGCCATTTGTATGCACACACCTGCTTCCAGCAGCATGGCTCCATCCCTACAGGCAATTCCCAGGCACAGTGTGTTATTTTCATTGCTATGGGTTGGAGAGCTTGAATTTAACGCTGAGATTACTTTTATTTAAACACTGCACAACTCAAGCAGCAAGAGCTTGGCTTTGACTGCAGACTGGAGCCTCAGGCTTTGAAAATAGAAGCCAAACTTTGTTCTCCGTAGCTGCAACCCACATCCTTACCAAAAAATAGCAACTATTTCGTGCAGCGCTTATGCAGAAGTTGTACAGCTTCACAAGGATAGATTTTTGTTTAGAAGAGCCCTGGCAAAGATAAAATCTTACTATTATCGAAGTACTGAATAAACACAATGACACAGAGCAAGGACAATTAGCTAAATTTGGAGCACAGTTTCAAAACCCTTCACCTTGTATTGCTGATTATGTCTGTTTTTGAAGCATAGCTGCCAATATAGAAAGACATTTCTACAAGTAAATTAGAACTGTGGTGGCCTGGAGGTGCTATTTTATTTCTACAGTTCATACACAAAGTCTAACTGACTTTCCTATTTTAAATGGTCCGTGCAAGGTGATTTGCATCTGAGCCTAGAATAGTAACTGGTAGAAATATCACTTCTGCAAATCTTTTTTCTTTTCCACCAATGTGTGCTTGAGTTTAGAATAAGATCGTCCATCTTTATCAAATGTATGAGAGCACAGCCATTCTTTCCCCCTATAGGCTGCTCAGGAGTTTGTCTTCTGATCAACAGAACTTTTTGTGTGCCTGGAAGCAGTATTGGGAGGAGACGTGTCTGGTAGGATAGTCATGGTGTTGTTAGTCTAGTCTTATTGTGAATCCAAGAGTGATCCACAAGAGATCTGAATGGTCTTAGATTTATTCTTTGTTTTATCTTCTCACTGAAAGTGACTACCAAAGTGCATAATATTGCCTGGAAATAACTTTTATTATTATTCTCCTAGATGTGCAGTGTACTCAACAAACACTACTCTTTGTTCTTTCTCAGTTGTGGGCTGATCCCAGTAAGAAACTAAGCACTACACAGTCACTTTCTTGTTACCCCCACCCAGTATGAGAAGGAAAGAGGAAAGAAAGAGTAAAAGCAAGAAAATTTGTTTCTTTGTTTGTTTGTTTTGGAGAGACAGTACAAACTCCTAATTGCTTAGCTCTTTTTGAAACTTTTTTTCCTGTTTAGTTTCACAACCTTATCAACCTTCCTTTGGCATCTTTTTTGTGGCCACCCTTCTTGAAGAGAACTTTTCTTCTGTCACCCACCCATCTATATTTTGACCTTTTCTCAGAAACCAGAATATACCTTTTTTCTTCATCCTCTTCAGTATAGAGTATATTCTGTTTGATTTTACATGCTTGCCATTCTTGCTGTTGTGTTTTGTTTTAAGTTTTTTGTCTAAGTTGTATTTCTCTCACTGGATGTCTTTAAGGATCTGGTTGGCACAGAGAAAGCAAAAAGTTTCATTACACTAGATTTTTAATGCTACTTGTGTATTGCTCTCCTATTTCAGACAAGTACTTTTTAAACTAGTTAATCTAGAGCCCCTCTAGTTAAGGAGACCTTCTGTTCTCCTGAAGCGCAGATTCTATCACACAGACAATATTATAAATACATTGCTGGCTTGCTCATTCAACATCTCCATTATATGTCTTATTCTTCTAACTCACTAACTCAAATATTTCTAACTGTAATTGGACTAAAAGTTGTCTTACATACTGCCCCACTTACATTGTTTATAAAAAAAAAAAAAAAAAGGAAGAAAAAAAAGGAAAAAAAAGAAAAAAGAGAGAGAAAAAAAGGAAGAAAGAAAAGACTTTTTAGAGAGTTCTTATTCTGAATCCAAGTAAAAGCCTGTCATGGTAATGGCTAGACAAAAGCTATTACCTGCCCTGACTTCTTTTCCCATTCCAAGACAATATTACTGCACATAACAAGTGCTGTTCTGATACTTCATCTTTAATTTAGATTTCACTAGAATTTGTCAGCTTAAGCCAAAGACTTAACACTGTTTTTATGCAGCTTTTTTGTACTTAACAACAGACAATCCATTTTGCTGCGGAGCAGTAAACAAGCTCACTGCAAGATGCCAATTGGGAATCACAATGGGAAATAACTGATCTCCTGTGTGATATTAGCTAAAATGCTATGTCCTACAGCCAACCTTGAGACTTGGTAAAACATTATTGTATGAGAGATTAACTCACACTTAACACAATGTACAGCAAGTCCTATGCATTATCAGATAATATAAATGTTTTTTTAAAACATTTTTTAGTTTATTGAGAGGTGATTAAAGAGAGCAGCCTGGTTATGTCTGACAAGAGGTGTCTGGGTATTTATAGTTCACATGTGCATGTGCACATGTGCATATGAAGTTAAAGACAACTTTAGATCTGACCTGCTATTTTGTTACAACTGATAACGGCACAGTACTGAGGTATTGTTGATTAAATACATAGAAAAATATAAAGGACTGCCTTTATGCACAGGTGGCCATGACATGCAATAGTTCACACCAACATAAAAGAACTATAAATCTGAAATAAATATCAACGTGGGGTTGGGTCTCTTACTATTTTGACTCAGAAAAAATGATCCAAAGTGGCTAAAATATGCTAATGAAGCTGGCAAGCAGTTTTAGTGAAACATTTTCATTACAAAGTAGTTAGACTGAAAGAAAGGAGATTGAGAAAAAAACATCTCTTTATATCTATCAAATACTTGTCCTTGCTCAAAACAAACAAACAAACAAACAAACAAAAAATAAAAAGCTCAGATCAAAGTTTAATCATGGTGCATGTTTGGAGAAGAAAGTGTACAAAAAGAGAGCTTACTTTAAACTGAATAGATACCAAAGGATGATATATCATCTTTGAGCTGTTTGGGGTTATTTAGGTCATGGAGAAGGTAAAACAAAATCCAACAATGGAAAAATGGTGTAAAAAGAGAACATGACTCAGGATGTGTGAAAAATATTGTCTTCATTTAAACAGGTTTGTTGTGGCTACATGATTCACAATCTAATGATCGTTCTTTTGTACACAGACAAGAAAAAAATAATAATAATTCTCAGGTTTTTCCTTTCAAAGCTGAATGTTACTGCATAAAGCATAGTTGCATTCACTGTGAAAGCATACTGTAAGAAAAATCAAGGAACTCCGGTGGGGGAAAAAAGAATTTGTGGTGTTAGCTGTCCAGGTCTTTCCTACTGTCCTATTTCATACAATCAGAAGGCTGTAATTGGAGATGTATCAGCGTACACCAGTCTGCGTTATTCCATTTTTTCTTGCCACCCACTGGCTGAGAATTTCTATCTTGTACTGTTCGAGTTGCTCTGCCACCTGTCAGTGTTATCTTGATAAGTACCTTGCCTTTCCCAGTAAAATGCATAGTAGGTCATGCATATGAAAAGCATTCCTATTTCTTGTAAATGATCAGAGCACACATTATGTCCCGGGGTTATAAAAAAGCCCCTATGAATATGTCCAACTGTTCCTCAGCTCAGGTGATGCTTAAAGTTGCACAGTATGAGCTTCAGGTATTGCTGCTATTAAATGCTTTTCTCTGACTGGGGAACTTTTATCAGAGGAAGCTATTATCTGCCTTGCCTCCTGGAAAACACCATAAAGCTCAATTTTTTTTTGCTGCTATTTCTGCTACTTGCTACATTTAAGTTATCTGTGCTTTCCTTTGTGTATATGGATATATGAGAAAGTTCCCCATTTCGTTCTGCAAATGGAAAATTAACAATAGCAATTATCTCCATTTCTTGCTTAATTGCACTTTCAGGCACAGTTGCCTTTTTAAATAGCACATAAACAAAATGTGCTATTTGAGCACTGATAATATATATTCCCGAAACTCACTTTTACTTGAGAGGAAAGAAATGACAGCGGAAGTAAATATTTCCATATAATATGACTATATGATAAATTCATGTTTAATATTGTACCACAGAACAAAAAAGGAATTTGTCTCTTACTCTCCTTGCTCTAGAGGCTACCTGCACCACAGGTTTCCAAGTATGTAGGACGGAAGTCTTGGTACAAGAACAGTATTATTTCCACATGTCTGGAGAAGGGAATGGGCAGTGACAAGGAGATCAGCATGGGGTGGAAAGGTTTTCTCTTTTTGGATGATGCTGAAGTCGTTGAGAACCATCACATGCTGTAAACATTATAAGGTAAGTGGATAAAAATATTATTTCTCATGTAATACATTTTTTTTTTCAGGCTGTACATGTAGACTAATGGGACACAAGGGGGACAATTTGCCATAAGGCTCATCCCTTGGAAAGATTAGAGCCCAAACTTTTTACAGGAGAGTACATCATCATATAGGTAAGAAACAGAGAGGGAGCATGTATTTGGGTGTATTGCTGAGGGAGTCCAAACTTTTGACCCAGGTCTCTGATTTTTTTGTATGCTATTATCTTCATGGGAAGACCTCAGCCAGGCACAAGCATCTCTTCACACTGATGTCTTCTGGTATAAGACTACATAAGACTACATGTCTAGATCTTATTGTGAAAACAAACAACTAAAAACAAACAACAAAACACACACATATATATTTTTTTCATTCGTATCACATTAGTAAAGGTAGAGCAAGGGAAATTAATTTCCATCACTTCACTTCATCATGAGGGAAGAGTGAATTCATTAACCTCCCCTGCATCACCTGTGCTTAAAACAAAAAAAAAAAAGCATTATTAAGTGTTATTTGAAAGAAACAGCCTAAGGAGTTTATATCCCTAGTTTCCTAAACTGTTAACAGTGAAGCCCAGAGCAACATGGCTCATATTATCAAAAAGCTAATCCAGGGCCTTAGCTACAGCCCAAAATTTACTCTGAAATAGGAAGTTCTTGGCCAAAAATGCAAAGATTTATATGGTTCAAATCAAGCAATGTAGCAAAACTGAGGTCAGATGATAAGAAATATGCTGGTGACCTTCTTGTAGTTTTTCTGTGTAATCATTCAGAAATGTAGCATAGATGACAAGTTCATGCACATTACACATCTTTCCAGCATCAATAGGATTTTCCTTTTCTCTCAAATAAATCTAGAATCAGCATGTGAAAGATCACATCCACCATGTCCACCTTATATTTGAATTTATATCACACAGGTTACAAGCCTAGTAATAGTGCTTTTGTTTTTCTCTTCACTAAATTCAGGTCTTATATTGCATAGGGAAACTGGCTAAGTTCCATCTGATACCCAGTCCTACTCTGGTATATAATTATTATCTGATTCAAAGAATTATCTAACTCATTAGTATTGGATTTTCTCAATAAATATACTGGAAATTGTAATTTTTTTCTGAGCTATTGGATGTGTACATGAAACACTTTGTACTAGATGATTTCTCTCAAATTAATTAAATAACATTAAAAAGCAGAGTGTCAAAACCATGTTTGTTGATCTCAGGAGCAAAAGGTATTGTTTCTTACATGCAATAATGCATAGAAATTCTGAACAGGGAATAAACCAACAATCAAGAGCTGAAGCGTATAAAATTAAAGCTTTTTACATTTTATGCTGAGTGGCTAGCAGAAAAAAAAATAGTGGAAAAAACCATAAAACAGACAAATCAAGTCAATAGGTTAATTCCATATGATCAGCAGCAGTTCTAGAACACTCATTACTGAACCAAATATGTTTCACTGGAATCCCAAATTATTAGATAAGCAAATATTTTGCCTTTAGAAAAACTCTGAATGATCTGATACAGGTCACATGGCATGGTATAATTGTCTTCTGCTTTAATATCAGCTTGTTGCACTGCATAGTTTAGGACGAATCACTTTTCACCTCTCACCATCTTCTAAGCGTGGATAATTATATCTATGCTACTTCACAAAGGTGATATTAGGAACAATTTAATTGATGCCTGTGTAATGCTTTAAGAAACTTGGGTGGGTAGATCAATGCTAAATTAGAGCAGGCAATTATATTCAGCCTGAGGGAGAGAAATCAATATCCATATGGCAAGGCAGGACGAATACTTTCATTGGTCTGTTTTAAATCTCCCTTACTCCACTCTCAAATCCCCATATTTTGTGCACTTCCCTGGAATTACTTCTGGACAGCATTAGAAAGATGAAAGCACAGTCAGACTCAATGAGTCCATGAACAGTGACCAAAATGCTCTCTGGGGTGCTGGAAGAGAAAACAGGGAGCAAAAGCAGTTACAGATGGAGCTGCCCTACACTGTACAGAATGTTTTGATTTCTCCACTGTTACACAGGATTGGACTTTTGTCAAGTTTTACTTTTCTGGGGGGAACTTTTATTTGGTTATAGTCACCATAAAATTAATTCTTAAATGAAGAAATGCATGACCTGAACCTTCAAAATCAATTCTTTGATTTTATCTTAGAAAAAAAAAAAAAAAATCTAAAGTTCTAAAGGTAATATATTTACCTAAATATATAAATTCAACTAATAATATGTTTCAAAATACCAGATCTATCCCAAATCAATACTAAAACATGAAAACTGTTTTCTCGAGTGGAACATGGGGAAAAATCCAGATTAAATTTATGGAGAAGCACACTTCTGCGAACAGAAAATGCTTTATAAATAAGTTAAAATTAATTTTGTTTTCATTCACAGGACCCAGACCTTAATTTGTTTTTGTGATCTCTGTAGCACTCCAAAAGGTTTGGAAAGCTTTTTTAACTGGCAGGTGGGGATTGTTCTCATGAGGGGTGAATTACAGCATCTACAGAGGTCGATAGTTATTAGAACAATTCTTTTGGGGAAAAGAAATTAGGTGACAGCTGGGATTATGCAGGGGTAGCCCTGGAGTTTGAGACCTCCTTCACTTCTCAGATCCTATGCCAGAATTAGACACCAACTGAGATTTGGGCCTGAAGAGTACACCACATTAGTAGACAGATGTCTTTGTGGAGAAAGTGCATGTGCAGGTGCAGATGTGTGCTGCACTTAGTGCTCCTGGGAAACAGGAGTCTTTCACGTCAAGACCAGATTAAATTTGAGCATAGGCTTTTCTTCTTCTTCTCACTAATGAAATGCGCCCTTTGGAAATTTGGTGCAACACACATTGGATTTCAACAAGTTAAAAAGGCTAGATCTTTTTATCAAAATGTTCTCCTGAAGTTGGGGTAGATCTACCTGAAATGTTTATGTCTGCTGTTGCTGATGATGTTGTTGCTGGTTGTTGGGACTTGCAATTAAAAGTTAAGTGAAAGTTTTTGTTTATTTTGCAGTAGAATTCTTAAATATTTATGAAGGACCATAAGACTAGCTCGCCTTGAGGAAATATATATGAATTAATAATTTATGTGGTTGTTTTGCAGAAAATTAAAGGTTGGGAAGAAGTGTTTAAAAATTAAATCATCCACAATCTAAGATAGCAGATGTTATTTTGTTAAAATCTCGCAAACAACAAAGTAAAATGAGGTGTTATCTTCTCTTTCGTCCAACAGAAATCTTAACGATTCATTACAATTGAGCAGATTCTAATGCCTGAGGCTAGCTAATGTCAGAATAATGAAGAGGAACTTCAATTACGTAGCCTAGCTTTTTTTTATTATTTTTTATTTATTTTTTTTTTATTGCCTGCAGTGAGAATGACTCTATCTGTAGATTGC
This sequence comes from Anas platyrhynchos, assembly GCF_047663525.1. NCBI lineage: Eukaryota > Metazoa > Chordata > Aves > Anseriformes > Anatidae > Anas > Anas platyrhynchos. Next base: position 70,723,981 of record NC_092589.1, read on the forward strand.
ATAATGACTTGTAAGATGTTGCACTCTCACAAAAATCATTGTATATTTCATTAACAATCCTACAGTGGAATCCCCTGCAATTAAAATATGTATGCATCTATTTATGTATTTTTCAAAAGCAAAATAAAAATAACAATAAATAGGAAAACTTAGATGGGAAAGAGATCCTGCAATTACTTAACTTGATAGCTAAATGATTCTTGCTCCTTTTTTTATGTTATTTATTTATGTTCATTTGTTGTTCTTTTGTTGTTGTTGTTTTGTTTTTGTTTATCAGTGACAGCTCTCTCTAACTCTCACTTAGTCTAGACATCATAGCCAATTTCTGATTAGTATCATTAAGTCAATAGCCTAGGCAAGGTGGCTTTCAAACAAGGTTTATAATGGGTTTTCTTCTTGCCTGTAATGAGTTGTCCACACTATACAGTTCTATATTATGCTTTTGTATACAAAAATACCTTCCATAATGAAATCTCTATTCAAGAGATGTAAACAAACTAACTTGCAGGAAGTAAGGCCTGGCATGCAGGTAGTCTTTTTTATTTGTCTTTTGGGAATATAATTTTAGCTGCAACTACAGTTGAAAACATGGTCTTTTAGCTTGGTCTGCTTCTAGATCTCTTTCCAGCACAAGGTTTTATTAAAATGTAGGGAATCCCACCACCAACACCACTCTGCCTCCTCCCCAAAAACATAAATAATAAAATAAATAAAAAAAAATCTATCCGTCTGTGACTGCAAAACTTTACACCAGTGTCCAAAGACGTCATACATTAATTTCTCCTCCTAATTTCTCCTCCTAATTCCCCCCTTGACACTGATTTCAAACTGCATATATAAAACGTGGATGTTTTTGGCAACTTTAAGACATCAGAATGTCAGTCTGTAACCACAGTTGCAAATGTAAAAGAGACTTTTTACCCTTCAAATAAAACATCTGTATAGTGGCACAGATGAGAGAATCTTGTGCTTAGATTCCATCTAATAAGAACCCAAAGGACATCACTTCTATTAAAAATGTAAGTTAGCAGAGACATCTTAAATTTAAATAAAAAGTATATGTAGAAAAAATGTGGTCATAAAGGGGTGCTCTTTTAAGATACCATGTGAGGATTCAGCAATATGATTCCCAAGATGCAAATAAAGGCAGAACAGCTAGAAACTTGTACTTTGCTTGCTAATATAATTCAGCTCAGTAGTTTGGCATTTTCTGCTCAGAGGAAGCCAAATATTTACAAGTCTTACCCATTGATGGTAAAATATGCTATAGAAATATGCGACTTCAATTGCATAGTAATAATAAATAAGAAAGTTTCACAAAAGCTACATACAAAATATTTCATAGATTCAGTCTGTTCCATTTTCCTTATAAATGTTCATCTTTAATCAACATTGAAAAGTGTCTTTTTTTTTTCCTGTTTTAAATATTAGTTGCTCTTTATGAGATTGACTATTCCTAGTGATTTCAGAGGAAGCTAGTTTTACCTTGCACACATATCTTAATGAAATGACAGCACTCTGAATAAACTGAAGTACTTGAAAGTAGAATCACTTTTGTAAATATTAGATGTAAGGGACACAATGTGCAGATTGATTTTATAGTGTTAAAAGCTTGCATCTCCTGGCATTCTCTAGAGGTGCATTTCCACATATGTAATCATTCCTTTTTTCAATGTTCTTTTTACTGAGAAAATTAATCTCATATTCCCACTTAGAGAGTTATTTTCATCATTGATTGTGTCTGTGGTATTCAACACAGACAAAACATAAATCTAGTACCTCAGTTTTTAGAATCCATTATGAGATGACAACCATTTTGTTCTCCTTTTCCAGACACAAAATGCAGTTTATGAATGTGATTTAGTTCTGGAGGATTCATACATGGTGCAGAGCATCCCTGTGACAAGTACTAGTACCACAAGGACAAAATATTAGAAATATTTAAATTTTGAAAGCTGCTGGATATGGTTGAAAACTACAGTGATAGCATACAAAAAAAAAAAAAAAATGTTCTTGTTTAGTAGTGGTTAAGAGAGGGAGGAAAGGAAACCTTTTGAAATTAGTCAAATTAGTCATGCAACAGAAGAGACCACCTGGCATGCTTCAAAGTTTCTGGCAACTCAGTGGTTAGAGAACATGCCTCAAATCTTGAAATTCAAGGGTCAGATCTTCACTATGTCTGGTTCAAATTATGCTGAAAACAAAATCTCTGCCTTCCTCTTTCCTTATAGAGTTTATATGAAATTTCAATTATTTTAGTTGCAATGAATTACTGTTTTATAACAGGGAAACTACATTTGGACCAATGTTGTTAACTACTGAATGAAGCTTTATATTTTTGATTGATTACAGAACAGTTACACCTCTGTAAAATAAACTGGATTTAAATTTGTTTAAATGTCTGAAGTTCTATTAACTTCAGTAAAACAAAAACTTGTTTTATACAACCGGAGTTCTGGCCCAAAGAATCTAAGTAAAACTGTCAAGTGTTAAATGAAAATAGTTTATAATTACTAAAAACAAAACAAAAACAAACAAACAAACAAACAAAAACACTCCTTTAATTTAGAAATCAAAAGTAAAATACAGAAATATTTTAAGTTGATAGCATATTTGACACTTCTTCCAATTTCCAAATGATCTGGAATTCACAAACAGCTGGTTTGCATAATATCTACAAGCATTGCAGATTAGACGCAAGCTATCACTTTCAACAGGACTAGCCAATCTGAAAATGTGTTCTCCTTTACATTTTAGAAGTCATGTCTCATTACACAGCTAATGTTCTATTACTCTGTCTAATGTAACATGACATGACTGGTAAAAATTCAAGGAAGCAGACAATTTTTCATATTAGAAACCCACTCTTCCTCTCCCTGAACTGGTAGTTGAATCCATTTTGAATGCACCAAACTCTAATCTTATCTAAATCACCTATATGAAAGAGCTAGCTAACATAGCAGCTATTTTACTATTACGAGAAACAAAAGAAAACCTTGAACAGCTTGTCATGTCACTGGAGAAAAAAAAAAAAAAAGAAATAAAAAAAAGCATAACATATGATGTTTGTTTCTTTGAAATTCCTTTGAAAACCTGTTATGGTTGAACACAAGCTTTTTCTCTTCTGTTTATGTATTCTACTACCCATACATACAAAATATAATCAGATTGTGCATTTTTTAATTAAGGGAAATATCACATATGTAGCTATTAAAGAAAATATACTGCAAAATTTAATTCCTTTTGGAAGGTTAATACTAAGAATTGAGAGCATATGGAAACATCTTAGTCCTGTACATGTGACATCTATTAGTCCTCCTGTTAAACTTGGCAAGTGATCAAGTGATATGTTTTGGTAAAGATTTTGAAACATAATAAACAAATAAATCACTGACACATCTATCTGGAGTATAAGAAGGACTATGTCCTGATCTGAATGGTAGCTGCAGATGAATCCTCAAGGAGATTAGTTTGCTTTTACCAGTTATCTTCGTTAGCATTAAGATTGTTATTATTTCAGTCATAAGGCCGATCTTAAGACAATCTTAAGACCGATATTACTTTAGTCTTAAGACTGGAGACCACAACACAGACTTAGGCCTGTAAGATTTCCAATAATCTGAATATGCCTCTGAGCTATGTGAGACTGGTATCAAAAGGAAAAACAAAGATTTATATATAAACCTTGATAAAGCCCGATGAAAAAAATATTTTAAATGAGACAAAATTGGACTCAATAAGTGCAATTATGATCTTTCTATAGGAAACATATAAAAATAATTAGATTCATCTAGCATATTTCTAAATGCCAATGACCATGAGTTAGCATTTCAGGACAACATTTTCATGATCACAAAAGTGACCAGGTAAGATTAAGTCATTTACAGTAACAGAAGCACAATTACAAAATCAGTAATAACAGTAAGGGTAAGTAAGTAAGTAAGTTGGTTGCTAAGGATTAGCAACAAACTTACAAGGGTGGGTTCTCTCAAGTTTGTGTCAATCCTATGTTTTTCTAGATTTTAGCAATTTTAATGCTTCTAGCTGGTGGCACCAATACTCCTTACTTACACATTGTTAAAAACAATGCTTATTAAATAGGATTGTTAAACAAAGCCCTGTTGCGTAAAAGGAGGGCCCTCAGCAAAAAAAAAAAAAAAAAAAAAAAAACAAAACAAAACAATGCAGAACAAAACAAAAACAAACAAACAAAAACCTGCTCTATTCTGATGTAAAGCAACACTTTCTTTCTCTATTTTTTTTTTTTCTACCAGTCTTTTAATGTCTTTGGAGACAAATTCTCTGTCATGGCAGTAGATGGGTTATTAATTAGATAACAATATTTTATGTGCATTAAGTGCAGCATTACTAGTAAATAAAGGGAACTGTCCCACTCTACTCTGTGCTGCTGCAGCCTCACCATGAGTACATTGTGCATTTTTGAGCACCACAACATAAGAAGGACATAGAACTATTAGAGAGCATCCAAAGGAGAGCAACAAAGATGGTGAAGGGTCTGGAGGGCAAGATGTATGAGGAGCAGCTGAGATCACTTGGTTTGTTCATCCTAGAGAAGAGGGGGTTAAAGGGAGGCCTTGCGGTGGCCACAGCTTCCTCACTAATGGAGCAGAGGGAAAGGCACAGATTTCTGCGCTCTGGTAACAAGAAATAAGACATGAGAGAATGGCATGAAGTAAAAGAATGGCATTGTGTAATAGGAGCTTAAGAATCATAGAATGATCATCCAGTTCCAATCCCCCTGCCACGGGCAGGGACAACTCCCACTAGACCCAGTTTTTCAAAGCCCCATCCAACCTGGCCTTGAATACCTCTAGGAATGTGGCATCCACAGCTCCTATGGGCAAACTGTGCCCAGAGACTCAAGTACTGAAAGGCCATAAAGAGGTCTCCCTTAAGCCTTCTTTTCTCCAAGATGACCATCCCCAGCCTCCTTCAGCCTTTCTTCATAGGAGAGGTGCTTCAGCCCTATGAACATCCTCATGTCTTCTGGACTTGCTCTAACAGGTAACACAGGTCTTCCTTGTGCTGGGGTCCCCAGACCTGGACTCAGGATTCCAAGTAGAGCCTCACAGGTAGGGTAGAGTAGAGAGGAAGAATCACCACCTTCAGCCTGCTGGCCACTTCTCTTTTGATGCAGTCCACGATGCAGTTGGCCTTCTGGGATGAAAGTGCTCACTGTTGTCTCAAGGCAAATTTTCATCCACCAGAACCCTTAAGCCCTTCTTTAGTCCATCAAGAGCAGTGTTGCTTTCAGTGAGTTCTTCTCCTAGTCTGTACTCAGGTCTGGGATTGCCCCAACCCAAATTTAACACCTTGGTCTTGGTCTTGATGAAGCTCATGAGGTTCACATGGGCCCAATTCTTAAGCTTGTTCAGATCATATTAGATAATATCCCTTCCTTCTGGTTATTGACTGCAAGAATTAGGTTGGTGTCATCTGCAAACTTGCTAAAGGTGCACTTGATCCGATTGTCTATGTCATTGATAAAGAATCTATCCCAGTATGGACCCCTGAGCAACACCTGCATCACTGATCTCCACTTGGACATAGAGCTGTTGACTGCAGCTCTCTGGCTGTGGCCATCCAACCAGTTCCTTATCCACCCTTAGCCTTCCAGTCCACCTTTCAGAACCATATCTCCCCAATTTAGAGATAAGGATGTCATTTAGGACCATGTCAAAGGCCTTACCAAAGTCCAGGTTCTTCACTGAGATGGTAGCTGGGCACTGGAATGGGCCCCCCAGGGAAATAGTCATAGTACCAAGCCTTCCAGAGTTCAAGAAGCATTTGGACAATGTTTTCAGACATGATTTGATTTTTGGGTGGTCCTTTGTGAAGCTAGGAGTTGGACTTGATGATTCTTGTGAATCCCTTCCAACTTGTATTTTATGGTTCTGTGTGGAAGAATTCATTTGAGTTTTGATGAATCAAAGCTTTACGCTCTTGAGGGAGGGTTATAATAGCAGTATTTCTACAGATATTTCAGAACAGTAGTGAAATCGCTAAGAGGAAAAATAACAAAATTATTTCTCATCACTTAATGACTTAATGATTTCATCTATGCATTTAGTATTTTCGATAGTTCATAATAGTCTTTCCTTAATTTAAGCATACATAACCAATACAGAGCATATTTACACCTTGCAACAGGAAATCATTAGAAATATATATATATTTTTAAATAGAATTGTATGAAAGAAAGGTTTATTTTCAGTTTATGAAAGGACATCCTTGCCCCATTGCCAGAATTGTTTAAGACCAGGTTGGATAAGGCTTTGAACAACCTGGTCTAGTGGAAGGTGTCTCTGTCAAGGAGGGTGGAATTTGATGTTTAAGGTCCCTTACAATTCAAATCATTCTGTGATTCTATGATTCTATGACATCTTCACCTTGCATTACTGCTCATTCTAAATATATAGGATTTTAATAAACAGAAGATTGCACATTTTCCTAATCTGCCAAGTTAAATGTACTTTACTTTAAAAATATATATTACTTGATGATTTTATTTATTTATTTATTTGAGGTAACAAATACAGTAAAGAGTTTAATCTGGAGAATAAATCTATATGTAAATATACATATTTTATTTGAATAGCTGGGAATAAGAGACTGACATTAAAGAAAACTCCTGAATTATACCTCATTTTTTATTACAAACATTTTGTTCAGGAAGGACATACTTTTACTCTATCTGTTTTCCATACTTATAGAAAAAGACAAATAGTGAGGGAAAAGAGTAACAAAAGTTTACGATTTTTGTTAACCACACCGTTAATTTCAAGGGAAAGGCAAAGCAAAGCAGGTCAAAGAAAGGAGAGTTATTTGTTAAATGTCTGATACAGCAATGGATAAAATTTTGTTTACATACCTACTAAAACATATTTAATTTATTTTCTTTCTTTCCTTTTTTTTACATTTCTGGAAAGTGTTGACTAGAATCCATTTAACATATGTTGTCAAATCAGCTGGTTTGTTTTATTTATTTTTTTTATTCTTGACTGACCTATTTTTTTATTTCTTTAGATTTTTGTTTTATTTAGCTCTCCCATTTTTAAAAATCATATATGAAAATGAAATATTTGAATACCTGTTTCCCGTAACTTGAATACTCCTTGTTCTTTTTATATCTTTCTCAATTTGTATCATTAATATGCACTCAGAAAACAGTGCACTATCTTGCAGAATAGCCAATAAGACTATAGATATCCATTCTTGGGCAAGGAATTCCTCATAAATGACTTCATATAAATAGAAACAGTAAACATTGGGATGTTCTTAAAACAAAGTGTTTTGGATAAATACTTTCAGATAAAGTGTTTTAGGGATTTTTGCTTACCAGTCAAACCCCATAGAGAACTGTTAAAAAAAAAAAAAAAAGGTTGGAAGAAGGAGCATGAAATGTCATTTAGTCATTTAGCTTAGCTCTTACCCAAAGCACAGAATAAGTTATGACTATTTAAAAAAAAAAAAAGTGAAATATTTATGTACACTGTTCTCTAAACTTCCAATAAAAAGATTTCCTTGTGTCTTGGTTTCTCAGTTTCTGTTAGGGTAGAGTTAATTTTCTTCCTAGTAGCTGGTATGGTACTTTGTTCTGGATTTAGGATGAGAATAATGTTGTTAACATGCTAATGTTTTAATTGTTGCAGAACAGTGCTTACACCAAGCCAACGACTCTTCAGTGTCTCACAGTGCCCTGACAGTGAAGAGGCTAGGGGTGCACAAGGAGCTGGAAGGTGACAGAACAAGGACAGATGACCCAAACTGGCAAAACTAATTCCATACCATATGAAGTCATGTTGAGAAATTAATATGGGGGTGTTGGCTGGGGTAGGGGACTGCTGCCCAGGGATAGGCTGGGTCAGTGGGTGGTAAGCAACGCATTGTGTAGCACTTGGTTTTATATACATTATTATTATTATTGTTATTATTATTGTTGTTGTTGTTATTATTATTACTATTATTATTATTATTATTTCTGTCCTAATAAACTGTCTTTAACAGAACCCACAACCTTTTACTTTTTTTTCCAGTTCTCTCTGTAAACCCAAGCATGAATAAATGGCTGTGTGGTGCTTAGATGCCACTGGGATTGAACCACAAAACCCTGATATCTGCAAGAAATCTATGCCTATATTTAACCACCAGAAAAAAAACTTTCATGGGTTGTAAGCCCTACAAAGGCCTATTGTCTGGCAGAAGAGAAAAAGAAAAGGAATTTTTTCTTTTGCAAAGGTATGTTTAGGAGAGTTAAAGGCAAAACCCCTACCTGCTATCTGTTGTGCACTTCATCAAGAGTATTTTCTTCTGCTGAAAGGCAGTTATTTACCATTCTAGAGGAACCAATATTTACATTCTGCTTTTCACTATTAAAGATACTCCAAAAATAGTCCATATTTTCAGTAGTCACCTTCTTTCTTAAGTCTTGTATTTGCTGGCTGTACATATATATGTACGTACTAGCTGTACATATATATGTATATACAATGTGTACATATGTTTATATACATACATATGGTTATATAAATAAATATATTTACATTTACAATATATACAATTACATATTTATATTACGTGTATTATATTCCAACCTGGCACATATTTTAACTGTATAAGAGAACACATCCTTGCTATGATGTCTGTGTGCCAGCTGAATTGGTGTCTTTTTCTTTTTGTAACCAAGACTATTACAATGAAATTGTCTCCAATTGTGATTTCTTATTATAAGGAGTCCTGAAGCTCTGACAACTGAAGGCATTATGATATACTTCTCTTATTCTGTTAAAGCAGACATGGCAGCAGGGTACTCTGTAGAGCATAAAGATTTATAGACCTGGTGAAACACTCTTCCCTGCTGCCTTCTTAAAATAATTATGACTTTCCATGAATCTCTTTCTAAATCAAGTGCAGGAAGACAAAAACATAAGGAAACAAGCCACAGAAATGTCATTTACAATAATCTGTAGTAGACTTATTTCAGTGTCATATTACATCCTTCTGTGAAAACTGCATATAATTATTTCAAGAAGACTTCAGTGCCTTAAAATGTAAAACTATTCATTGTATTTGCCTCTATGTTTCAAAAATTTGCTTTCTACCTCAACTGTTGTGTTCATATAACACTTCAGTATATTACTAAATATTGAAGGAGTGAACAGGTATGAAGGAAGAAAGAGAAAGAAAAAGATGTTATATGGCACAAAATAAACATAATAGATTGACCATGTTTAACAGTCATGAAGAAATATTCTTATTTACAAAACAAAGAACCCTTAAAAAAAAAAAAAAAAAAAAAAAAAAGTTTTCTTTAAAGAGGTTGCTCTTTGTTCAAGCTGCAAGAAAAAACTCTGCTTTTTCTAATCTCTGAGTAGCAGTTACTATTATTAAGGATGCCTGGGGTTAGGAAGTTGCCGGCAGGCTGTAAAACCACCCTCACTTCTGGCTGGTCAGATTCTTCTGTTCTGCCATCCAGCCCCTCTTCCTTCCGGGAAGGTGTCCCCTCAGCATCACAAGTGCTGGGCATCACACAATCTCCTCATAGCAATAGGGTTATTTCATTTAATAAAGTGGCATCCTGCTCATGAGACACCATCAACAGCCTCTTTAATGAGCAAATATCATTCAGTCATCCTTGTCTGACTACTTTTCTCCTAAGTGTCATTTCCAGGCTGCAGGGGTGATGCTGCTGTGTGGCTCAAAGATTACCTAGTTCCAACCCCCCTGGGGCTGGCAGGGATGCATAGGCTCTCTTGTGAGACCCCATATGGAGTATTGCCTCCAGCACAAGGAAGTAAACATATTAGAACAAGTCCAGAGGAGAGCAAAGAGGTTGATCAGAGGGCTGGAGCACATCTATGAAGAAAGGCTGAAGGAGCTGGGGTTATCCAGCCTGCAGAAGAGAAGGTGCCAGGGAGACCTTATAGCAGCCTTCCTAAAATATTTAAAGGAGGCCTACAAGAAAGCTGGAGAGGGAGCCTTTATCAGGGAGCTTGGTGATGGGACAAGGGGTAAAGGCTTTAAACTATAAAATGGTAGATTTAGATAAGGAACAAATTCTTTATTATGAGGGTGGTGAGGCACAGGCACAGGTTGCCCAGAGTTCTGGATGCCCCATTCCTAGACATGTTCAAGGCCAGGCTGTATGGGGATCTGGGAAGCCTGGTCTGGTGGAAGGTGTCCCCCCCATGCAGGGGAGTTGGAGCTTTAATGTCCCTTCTGACCCAAACAATTCTGTGATTCTATGATTCTTTGAGTAAGACAACAGTGAAGGTTGTGCTCATACTTTTGTTCATAATTTGTCTCGTTGCAGTACAGCTTTTTCCTCTCTTGGTAGAGAAACAAAACTTAAGAAATAACTAATGGTAATCTGAAGGAGTAGAATAATTTCTGAATCTTGTGGGGAAAAAAAAAATCTCCAGTAAAAATAATAGGTCAGTAATACTATCTACATCTTGGAAAAATTTCTCAAAACAGCTTGTTGAAATTTGACTTAGACTCAATGGATCTTTGACTCATTGAGTTTGCTAACCCATAGGTAAGAATGTTTTTGAAATTCCAGTACCCTGTACAAAAACTGTGCTTAGATGAAGAAGAAAACCAACCAATGTACTAATAAAACAGATTTGTTTTCTCATTGTTTGATATATAATGAACAGCAATCAAAAAAAGTAAAACATATGGAAGTGTCATGCAGAAGAACACAAACTGCAAATGAATGCATTTAATGGAGTTTTTGTTTTGTTTTGTTGTTGTTTTTTGTTGTTGTTTTTTTTTCTTTTCTTTTTTTTTTTTTTTTTTCTCAATACTGCATATATTTCAAAGTTAACAGAGAGCTAGCTTTGTTGCATTACATATGGTAATTTCCATGTCATCTTGAACTTGACCACTATAAAAATTGTATCATGCCTAACAAAATCAAACAAGAAAAACTGTACTGTGCTATAACTGTTAGACTTGCCTATATTGCAAATTTGTCTCTGCTGTACTGGTTGATGAAAGATAGCTATTAAGCACTTATAACTGCATACAGACTTAAAAAAAAAAAAAAAAAAAAAAAAAAAAGGACCCTTTTTTGTTAGTAATTTATTAATATGAAACTGTTTTTGCTGTTTTTAGAGAATGAATAATACTCATGCTTATCACTTTCTTTTAGACAAGTTTCATGGTAAATTATTCAGTTTCATTATTCATCAAAATGAACAAGGTCAAATTTATGTCCATTTTACTTTCATTAATTTCAGTGAAAATTTTAATTAGATGTGAAAATATTTGTTTATTTAATAATGTATTTAATAATTTAATATTTTATAAATATATACAGAGAATATATAACCTATATATATTATAAACATATATATATAAGTATATATAATTTGATAAAAATTATAAACAGAACATATGTCATTATACACTGTTGTTGTTATGTAGCACCTATTATTATTTTATACAAGGTATGAATATTTTTCTGTACTACATTGCAAGTACTCTTGCAGCAACAAGTTTCATCCTACAAGACAGAAGAAAAGTTAAAGACAAAAGTCTATGCAATTTTTCTGCCTAAGATGATTTTATACATAATACATATTATATGTGTATTATACATATATATATATAAATCTGTGTTTTCAACCTACTACTACATTTCTACTACATTTCTATTACTACAATTTCTACTACTGCACAGGCTCACTGTTAGCTTAGGTCTCTGGTTCTCCTTCAACTTTTTACTAGCAATGTGCTATTTATGTTTTCTTTTGCCCCATATTGCATGCACAACAGATGACACATGGCTTTTTTGTAATTAAATGTGTTACTCCTCACACTCATACAGAAAACTTTCACATTTTAATGGGAAGTGTTGTGTGGATGAAGAAAAGACCTATTTGTCATCTTTCATTATGTCAATTCACCATAATAAATTAACAGATAAGAAATATTCTCCTTATTTCCACTATGCATTCTATATAGCTCTTTTCCTTCAGCATGTTTAGAGATCAGTTTCATTAGGGAAACAGTACAGGAGTATTTAAAAACACTTTGCAATTTGGTACCTGAATTATAGTAAACTGTTTGACATTGGATTAATATCTTTTTTTTTTTTTCTTTTTTTTTTTCTCTGAAAAGAATAAGCAAAACTTATGTCTATTAAATTGCTTATTTAGGCTGAATATGAGAACAGTTGTTACTCTGTGGAAAATACGTATATAAAGCTAGCAAGAGGAGCCTGAGCTATGGAAATAAATAAATAAATAAAATGCAAGACATGGTAACACTGACAGTCCATGTAGCTACGCACAAAAGAAATTATACAACATAAAAAGAAATTATACAACATACATGAATGTTTTAATAACCTGTTTCAAACTCTATGCAATATATATGAGCAGTCACAAAAGAAATACAGACATATGAATTATGTTGACAGAAAATGTAATGAAAAGGAGTAGGAAATAACATATAGCCTATATTATAAGAAAAATGTGTTCTGAGATGTATTATTAGATGTATTATTAATTGGCAAAAAGATCTTATGGGAACATTATATAATGTCCACCATAGTAATTTTGCCTACATGACTTCAGAGAAAATTTATAAAATTATTGCATACTATGGATGATTCTTGGCTAGATCACAACCTCCTTCTATGTCATATTTATTCTTTGTATCACAATTGCTGAGTTCTTTAAAACAAAACAAAACAAAAATCAATAGTGCTTTTTTTTTTTTTTTTTTTTTTTTTTTTTTTGAGGGGGGGGGAGAAATTGATCATTTTCCTGACTCCTGGAGAACTAGAAAAGATAGACTTGATCTTATAGAATCCCCACAGGAACTGTAGTATTGAAGTATTCTAGCACCAAAATCATAACTTCTGTTGTGTTTGAATATACAAGCAGCCAAAGATACTTTTAATATAGATGAGAAAGCATTCTTATTGTAATAAAATTAATGTGAATAATGCCTCTTCTTTCCTTGAGAACTACATGTATTATGAGGATTTTTGTTACCCATTTAGTTCTTTGACAATTTTACAATCTTTTCTATACAATGTAGTGGGACATTTCATATAGTAGTACTTGGCAAACCATTCCTAAATTTGGAAAAAATAAAACAAAATAAATTAATTAATAGAGAAATTATAAAATTAACTAAGATATATTATTTTACAGACAGCAGCATGCAGGCATTTCAGAGCAATATCAGGCTAGAAGGTGGTTTCTAGTCAAGTTCCTCAAAATATGATCTGAGAACTCATCTTGTTTGTTGTTAATGACCTGGCACAGTTTTAGATGTGTAATTATAAAGTTTGCTGATGCCATGAATCCATGGAAGGTAGAACAGAGGAGATTAGAAAGGAATACCAAAGAGCTAAGTATAGCTCCTGTAGTTAATAACTCCATGGAGCTATTAGCTCCATGCACGTGGAGCTAATAACAAAATGTCCTCCAGTATGCTGGAGGCTTATCAACTGGAAATGTTTTGTGGGAATGGGATGTGATAGTCAGTCTCTAAATGAATGATCTGCCTGTATGATACAGCATAAAAATGCCAAATGCAAACTGAAAATGCATTGCAAAAAGTGAATCCATGACAGACAGACAGACAATGGTACCATTACACTGGGATCTAATTAAACTTTGCCTGCAGAACAATATTTAGTTTTCTGGTCAAAAAAGATAACCTTGAATGACAATGTATGTAGAGAAGGTTATGGAATAAACAGAAGCAGAGGCCCAGTATTCAAGATGAGCCTAAAACTGTTTTATTTTGGTAGGAAAATGTGTAGAAAAAAATCTGAGAGAGAGAAGATTAGGGTCTGTAAATACATCAATCGATAAATAAAGAAAAAAAAAGCTCATTGATTAATAACGTTGACAAAAAAAATCTAGATGGACATAAAGATATTGAGGTGGAAATAAAAATTTTTTATTACATTACACCAAGCAAAATTTCCTGTGGCTTTCCAGTCAGTTTACATGGGAAGAAAGCTTTTAAAAGAGATCTTGGTATATCTAATCCCATTATGAATGGGATTGTTTGACATGTACCTGAGCCAGCAGTGAAATGGGATACATGACACATGTCCTTTTCATTCTTCATTCTCACTATGTAGTCTCCAGGGCATCAATGCTTCTAAATTACTCTAGAAGAGTAATACATGGTTCTGTAACACCTAAACGTATAGAGGTTCAGTGATCTGTGTCTCTTAAGAAACTGAGCAATATCAAAGATTAGATTCTAAAATCTGAGCTTGAAAGGTAAAAAATAATTGTACACCATCTTCAAAATATAGCGATCAACTAGAAGGACAAATGCACTTTTTAGGTTGTCATGTGCAGTGCAGGTGCTGCTTATCTTTCTCTATTTCTGCCAGCTACACATATCATGAAATGCAAATTTAACTACATATGTGATGTTAAGTGTTTGGATTTGTTACCAAAAAAAAAAAAAATCTCTTAAATACGGAGGTAAATGTAAACAATCACTTTCACAGGCAGCTCTTAAAAAACATTATTCAACACGTACTTGTAGGGTGTTTTTTGTTGGTGGTTGGTAGGTTGTTTGTTTTTATTTGTTTGTTTGTTTTGTTTTCCATAAACCTAGAATCTGAGTTAAAGAAGTTCAGATGTTTCCATTGTTCAGAGCTTGTTGTGGATCAACAGTTCAAGAAGGAAACACATCAGCAAAGCTAAGGTGCTGAGATGTGCATGCTAAATTTTGTGATTTCCATAGAGAAGAGCATAGAGCCTAGCTCTTCAGCATCTCTCCAGTGTTATTAAAATGCATGGATTCAAATAGGCATGTAGGTCAGTCAAAGTTTAGAGAAGCGGTCTCCAGTGTAGTTCCACTAGAACTGGTAAAATTAACATAAAGGATAGCTACAGTAGTAGATAGTGGTTACAGAAATGATGAAGAAAAATAGTTCTTAGCTGCCATGACCTTAACCAAGCTGTTCTGGGAATATTACAAATCTGTCTATCTTGGCCAAACAAAAACATTCTGGTCAACAATACCCTAGTTAACAAGGGAATAATTCAGGATAATTCAGGGGAAATATTAATTTAGAGATTCTTACAAAACTCTCCACAGATAAAAGTCCTTCCTGCTGTTTTGTTTTGTTTTGTTTTGTTTTTGTGTTTGTTTGTTTGTTTGTTTTTTGTTTTGTTTTGTTTTGTTTTGTTTTGTTTTTATCAGAGAAAAAGAAGCCCCTCTCTTGTATGTCAGTTCTTGTTAATCTTAAGGATTTTGTTCTTCAGGTTCAGTGGAAAATGAATTTGAAAATAACTGTAACATTTCATGTCCTGTTGAAATTCTCTGAAGGCATAATCTAGCAAAGAAGTTTCTTGGTGCAGACAGTAACAGAAAAAATTGTCATATTTCACTTCTTCCTCAGTGTTTTCAATCAGAAAACAAGAAAAGTTATTTTGGCAACTCTTTTGCTGGGAGAGAGAAGCAAAGGTTTCCAGCTCCAGAAATTCTAAGCAATTTCCATTCCCTCTAGTTCTGCTTGGATCTTTTCTCTCCCTGTAAGTGTAATATCTTTAGTGTTCAGAAAAAATAAAATGACAGCACCAGAAGTGAAGCAGGGTGTCAAGTTCAAAGCTGGAAAATTTCCAGGTACTTTCTGGAAAACAAACAAACCTTTCCAGTTTAGTTCTAAAATGTTCAGCAAACTTAAATAATGGGTTATTTTTGGAGTTAGATTTTCATGATAATGCAAGAATTAATAAATACTTGGCTATAATCTAAGTTTGAAGCATAAGTGATTTCCAGTTTAGATCAGACATGGGTTATGAAGGTATTTTTTGTTTCTATGGGACATTTCCTCATCAGTGCATAGGACAGCACATCTCTGAGGATACAGTTGTGTCAGTTTAAATAATGCTGTCATACATTTTTTTCTTTCCCCCCCCTTTTTATTTTTTTTCTCCTGACTTTAGAAATTATGTAGTAAAAATGTTTTAGAATGTTTTTCAGTGTATGTTTCATTCTTAAGCCATTTGAAGGGTGACACAAAGAGCAGAATACTATCATTCATCTTGCATTGCTGAATGGTGGAAAAGCCAATGCTACTGAACTGTTCATGTATTTTTCTCAAGTTATGAGTATTTTATATTTGGATACACTACTTAAAGACCATGTCTCATCTGTAGAAGGGCTCACCTTTGTTCACCTTTCAAAAAAAAAAAAAAAATGTTTATTAAGTAAAATGTTAATTCCTATTTTTTTTTACATTTAATCTCAGAATCTGCAGATATTACTGCTTTAATTTGTTATGTTTCAATTCCTTACTCTAAAATTGGAACAATGGAAATGCTGTTACAATAATTTAATATTAATTTGTGAGGTATGTATATGGAATATTGACTGGTATGGTTCTATGGTATCAGAGAAATTTCTCTGAAGGTGTAATTAATATTTTTTTCTCAGTAGTGTTTCAACTCCCATGTTTAAAAAGGGCAGAAACGGGGAGCCAGGGAACTGCAGACCAGTGAGTCTCACCTCTGTGCCTGGGAAGATCATGGTAAAGATCCTCCTGGAAGCAATGTTAAGGCACATACAAGACACGTGATCTGAGACAGCCAGCATGGCTTCACCAAGGGCAAATCATGCCTGACCAATCTGGTGGCCTTCTATGATGGAGTGAGTACAACACTTATCAAGGGAAGACCATCTGATGTCATATACCTGGAATTCTGTAAGGCCTTTAACACAGCCCCACATGACATCTTGATTTCCAAACTAGGGAGATATGGATTTGAAGGGTGGACCATTTGGTGGATAAGGAACTGGTTGGATGGCCACAGCCAGAATCTCCAGTCAACAGCTCTATGTCCAGGTGGAGATCAGTGATAAAGGCATTGCTTAGAGGTCCATGCTGGGATAGGTGCTGTTTAATATATTTAATTACAACATAGACTGTCAGATCAAGTGCACCCTCAGGAAGTTTGCAGATGATACCAAGCCGAGTGATTCAGTTAATACAACCAGAAAGAAGGCAGGCCATCCAAAGGGATCTGGACAAGCTTGAGAATTGGGTCCATGTGAACCTAATGAGGTTCATCAAGACCAAGACCAAGGTGCTAAACCAGGTTTGGGGCAATCCCAGATCTGAGTACAAACTGGGAGAAGAACTCTGAGAGCAGCCCTGCAGAGAAGGACTTGGGGGTTCTGGTGGATGAAAAGCTCCAATGCGTGCTTGCATCTCAGAAGGCCTACTGCATCCTGGGCTGCATCAACAGAAGAATGTCCAGCAGGTCAAGAGAAGTGGTTGTCCCCCTTTGCTCTGCCCTAGTGAGGCCCCTCTTGGAGTGTTGCATCCAGGTTTGGGGTACAAGAAGGATATGGAGTAGTTAGAGCAGATCCAGAGGAAAGCAACGAAGTTGATCAGAGGGCTGGAGCACCTCTCTTATGAAGAAAAACTGAAAGAGGTAGGGCTGCTCAGCCTAAAGAATAGAAGGCTCCAGGGTAACCTTATTGCAGCTTTTCAGTACTTAAAGGGAGCTTACCAAAAAAAGTTGGAGAGCAACTTTTTGCTCAGTTAGATAATCACAGGAAAAGGTTTGGTTCACAGGAATGGTTTTAACCTAAAAGAGTGGAGATTTGGATTAGAGGTTAGGAGGAAATGCTTCACTGTAAGGGTAGTGAGGCACTGGAACAGGTTGCCCAGAGAGGTTATGGATGTCCCATCCCTGGAGGTGTTGAAGACAAGGTTGGATGAGGCCCTCGGCTAACCTGATCTAGTGGGTGGTATACCTGCCCATGGCAGGGTGGTTGGAATTAGATAATCTTAAAAGCTCACTTCCACCCCAAGATGTTCTATGATTCCTTGCCTTTCCTCATGTTTCCTTGCATTTAATTTCTCTTTCTTTCCCTCTTCTTCCAGTTTTTATCACTTCTCTATTCTTTGGTGAAGAATTAAAAAATAATAATAATAACAAAAACACAGCCTGATACCAGTAAGATTCATCACTGAGATCAAAGTTAGATCTACAGGATATATTTCTGCCAGTAGAGCTAATGCCAGGATTGATAGGAATAGCAGACGGTCATCCCTTGTACAGAGCTGCACCAGACGAGAGTGAGGAGCACATTTTACAGATTTCAAAGATATTTATTGATGACAGATAAATGCTGAAGTTTGGGATGACTGCTTAATTTCCAAGTTCCACATGGCAGTATTAAAGACTCATCTGTTTCTTCTTCTGCCTTCATGTCTTTTTTCACTCTCTCTCCCCTACTACTGGGACTTCTTTCTCATGTTCACATCTTCACTGGCTTGCTTCCACCTGACTTTTTTCACTTAGCCAGCTATGGTCCTCAGTATTTAGATTTCTTCTTTTTTCCTTATCAGCATATCTAAAATTATAAACTTCTCACAGTTTTCCCATCTGACAGCCACACAGTCAGATCTGTTGTCTCTTCTCATGTTCTCTTGCTGTACCCATCAGTTAGTCATTCGAGCTCAGTCATGTAAAACTCAGTCATCTGACTACCAGTTTCATCCAGGTTTCAGATCCTTCTCTGAAAGATCATTGAAATCCCTTATCTTCACTCCAGCTTTGCCAGCTCCCCAGTCCCAAGACAGACAGGGAAGACTGCTTGCATTCTTGTGCTCAGATGAGCAAGCCTCTTTCTCAGTGGAGCTTTGGTTCTTACCAAATGAAGGGCATAAGAAAGACAGAATCTTGCTTAAGACCAACAGCACTGGGTGAGACAAAACTATGCAGCATCCGAATATACCTGGATGGAGAGCAGTTAAAAATGTTCATATAGTTGCATAACTCAAAATGCTACTAGCATGTGTGAACTGTTTTCAAATGTTCGTGAACTAGAGAGATTTTGGCGGTGTCCTGGCAGATTCCAAGCGGTCCTCAACTAAACTTATCACCCTGCCAGCTTACAAGTGTCTTCTTTATTGCTTGCAAGTACTATAGCTCTTAGTAAGTCATATAAGGAATGGATTAGCAAGAAATAAAACAAAATAAAATCAATCTTGTCCTCAGAAGTAGGTAAGCTTTTGTTGGATGTGATAAAAATATGTAACCTGAGGTAAACCTCCAACATGCAGAATGTCAGGGAAGACCATTGAAGTTTAGCAAAGTTATAAGAAGCTATAAGCAGGATAAGATGATGGCAGTTTCAGGGGAAGGAAAACAATAGCAACAATAATAACCATGGAAGGGAGAGTAAAATAGCTGAGAGTTATTTCTCTTATCTACAAGCCCCATATATTTTGTTAATGCTTGTATGAATGAAAAAGAGGTCAGTAGGACTTGTATGTTAGTTTGGACATGAACAGAGCAGTAAAAACACTATGAAATTTTGAAAACAATGATTTGCATGGGTGCTCAATGACCAGATAATTCTGGGTGCATGTATATGTTGATATTCTGTTACAATTTATATTAGATCTTTGTACATCAGATTTTTCTTCCTAAAGGGAATCAAGAATGGACGTCTGAAGGTAAAATTTGATTCAAAGCCTAGTATCTTTGGGTGTTTTTTTTCCTTAAAATGGAAGTCTCTCTTTAACATGCTAGTCAAATTCCACTATGATTTTAAATAATCTAGCTCTCAACCTAGTATGGTTTATTATGTTTTCCTGTATATTTAGAAAGAGTTGTCAAAACTCTCAGATGTTGCAAATAAGTCTGCAAAGTAGATCTTCAACAAAATAAAGGAGGAGATGGTATAAATTCTGAAATTTGTCAAGGTTAGATTACCTTTGTTGCTTTGTATATCTAAGATTTGAATTGATTTTTCTGGTATAAAAACAATGGGGGGAAGGGACATCTGATGTAATGCTTTGCAGAAACCAGAAAAGTCAATAATATGCAGACAGCTCAAAAATATAGTATTTACTGACTCAGTGAAGCATGTTTTTAGTGGGTTATGATGGCACGTTTCAGCCTAGCAGAGGAATATTTGTTAGGTTTATTTAAAATTATATTTATTCTTCTAATATATTAATTTACATAATCCTACAAGATCCTTAAGCATCTTAGTTTTTTATGAAGTTTCTGAAGAGCACAATTATTTTTCCATAAAATAAGGCCATAAATTTATGGCAACCTACTGTAAATTAATAGATGGTTGGTGTATAAGACACTTTAAATGGAACATAATGCAAGGTTTAAAAAATGGGATATCATTACATAAAATACACCTTTATGACAGACCAGATGTTTAACAAATAAAACCTCACTGTATTCTAATTACAGAACTGTTACTGGAACCTGAATATAAAGCTGAAAATGCAGGCAGAATATATTCCTATTAGCATTAGCTACATTATTTTTGAACAACTGAGAGAATGTGTCTACATGTGAGAAAATAGTATGAATTTTAATGGACAGATGTTAAATTGCAACCTGAATTCAATATTTTGTCAAAACACTGGTATTTTGAGGTATAGTCCTGGTTCCTTTCTTTGCATAAGAGAAACCATTCTATACCATTCAATATAATTTTCTCCATCTTATTTACTTTCTTAGAAAATATTTGAGTGTCAAAAAAAGGTTTAAAGGGGTCAATGAGTTTACAGACAATACAGTCATATACCAATTGTAATAGAGGATAGGAATTTAAATATTCTCATTCTTATATATGGTAATTGTGATCCAAACTGTTTAATATCCTTATTAATGACATAGACTCTGGGATCAAATGAACCCTTAACAAACTTGCAGTTAAGAACAAGCTGAGTGGCACAGTTGACCCAGTATGAGGAAGGGATGCTATCCAGAGGGACCCGGACAAGCTTGAGAAGTGGAGTGGTCCCATACAAACCTTATGAAGCTCAATAAGACCAAGTGCAAGGCCATGAAGATGATCAGAGAGCTGGAGTACCTCTGTTATGAAGGAAGGCTGAAAGAACCGGGGATGTTCAGATGCCTGGTGAAGAAAAGGCTCCAGGGTGGCCCCATTGCAGCCTTTTAATACTTGAAAAGGACTTATAAAAAAGATGGGGAACAATTTTTTACATAGGCAGATAGTGCTAAAACAAGAGGGATGCTTTTAATCTAAAGAGGGGAGATTTAGAATGGAGGTTGGAACGATATTCTTCACTCAGAGGGTGGCGAGGCACTGGAACAGGTTGCCCAGAGCAGTGGATGCCCCATCACTGAAAGTGTACAAGGCCAGATTAGATAGGGATTTGGGAAACCTGGGTTAGTGGGAGGTGTCTGTGCCACTGGAGAGTGGGGAGAGCTAGGTGATATTCCATACTAAGACATTCTGATTCTACATTTCTGTGATGTATTTCGCTGGATTTGCTTTTTCTCAGAAAATTACATTTTTTTTCCTAATTATTTTATTATCAAATAGCATTTTTATTGTCATGTTTGTAATAAATAACACATATTTCTTCAAGTTACAGTAGCAAAAATGAATACAGTAAAACTTGTAGTAGAAAAAAAGAAATGAAGTAGAAAAACCTTGTTGTAGAAAAAGAAATATGTGGAAAAGAATATAATTAAAGAACAGAGGGCCCAACTTTGTAATTCCTTAAAATAATATCTTCCAAATATCAGCTATTTGTGTACCATGTGACAGACAGGAATCTTGTGTAGCTAGGAACATTACAGCTTTGGATCAGTTATTGTCAATATGATTATTATACACAACATATGCAATATACCCTCTACATCTTCCATATGACACTGAAAACTCTTGAGTAAGAAACAAACCAAAAAAAGAAAAAAAAAAAAAAAAAAGGAAAAGAGAAAGAAAGAAAAAGAAAAAGAAAAAGAAAAAGAAAAAGAAAAAGAAAAAGAAAAAGAAAAAGAAAAAGAAAAAGAAAAAGAAAAAGAAACTTTAACATTTGTGAAGGAAACACAAGAAAAAAACAACCATATAAAATATGCCTAGCTTCAATATTTAATATGTTATCTACAGGAGTGGAAAGTACTCATTCATTTTTGAGCTATTAATCACTACTCTTCCAAAACAAGTGAAATATAGCCTAAATTTAACACTTTTTTTTTTTTTAGTGCCAATTTACATATTTTTTTTTTTTACATCTTATTTTCTTTCTCATCTCAGAAGTCTGCCCTTGAATCCAAACATTCTTCTGCACTCAAAATATTCCGATAATGTGTTAGTCAGTTCTTACTTTTTACTGATCATAACAAAAATGACATCAAGACTCCATTTTCTCAGGTTAAAACCATGCAATAGGCAGCAAAGAGTCCTGTGTCTTTGTTTCTTCAAAGACAGCATGGTGGCTTCTGGCTATGGCTGAGGTGTTGGTCAGAGTGACAAAAACGAACAAGCAAACAAACAAAAAAGAAACCACTACCAAAAATAAAAAATAATAATAATAATAAAAAAAGCACCCTAAAACCTTGGGGAAAACAAAAATCCTCTGCCCAAGAAGTGGGTGAGTTCCATTTTTTAGCATTTCTCAGAGTTTCTTTATGTTTTCTGGAGGACTTTTCTTAGGCACAGATGATCATTGAGAAGGAAAGTGTATAGCTCCTGAGATGACGTAGGTCTTATCTTACACTCCTGGCAATGGGAAGTGTTTTGCAGTACAACTTGACCATGAGAAATGACATGAGCATTTTTGTTGATGTCACTTCCTCCAAATGAGATAGCATTTTATTTCAAGGCCCATTTTCCCCTGTTATATACCACGTTCTCATATCTTCTCTCTTCACACAGCTAGCCCCGTTACCCATCCCCAACATCTTTCCCATGTTTTTGCCACAGATCCTTGCAAGATCAGTCTCATTTTTGCACATATTATCTTCCATCCCCACACCAGACAGCTCCATTAAGCAGGGAAAAATTTAGATTCTATGAATGTAGATTTTCTAAAACAAATATTTTAGCACATTACAATTAGGAAATTAGGATGTCAGCCTAATGCTAAAATGTCTTATGAAGAAAAAAAAAGTTTTTTTTTTTTTTTTGTACATGCAATCTTTCATATTCTTTCTGTATCAGTAATTCTATGGCTTCTCCACTTTTTTATAGATCTCAGCAGGGGGCTTAAGAATTCTGGTTTTAGCTTTGCTTCTTTTCTGTACTCATTTTCAATATTATTTTTTAAATGATTTTGAACTATGTTATTTATATAATGGGTATATACATATACAGCATCTATGTGTGCACAAACAGTGATGTATAAAAAATATAACTTCAGAAAATGTATTTGGATTAAAGGACATATATGCATATATTGCCCCTTCCCTGGAGATTATTTGCCCTGTCCCTGGAGGTGTTCAAGGCCAGACTGGACAGAGCCTTGGCCAACCTCATCTAGTGGGTGGCATCCCTGCATGTGGCAGGAGGGTTGGAGTTAGATATCTTTAAGGTCCCTTCCAACCCAAGCCATTCTATGATTCTTTGATTCTATGATGTATTTCATATATAGGGAATAAAGAAACAAAAAAGACATATATCCAATTTTCATACTCTAGTTGATATGTTGGGCTTTGCTTTGTTTCTCTAGAAATTGAACTAAACTTCAAATGGCATGTAGTCTAAAAATAATGAAATAGTGAATAGATAATGAAATAGTGAAGTTCAAAATACATGTTACAAAGTATGATTTTTTCATATGTCAATGTCTACCTTTGTACATAGTACGTTAAGCATGGACGAATGTTTTTAATCCAGAAAATGAACACAAAGTAGCTGAAAAACACAATGTAATTCATTCTTACTGCTTTATTATTAAAGAACCCCTTTTTAATTGCAATGTGGGAGAGTGGAGTTTACTACAAAAAGAAAATGACTTGTCTTTAGAACACAAGAATTTGATCGTGTGCTACTGTTGCCTGCCAACAATGAGCTAAAGAGGTTAATGGATCATAGCTCTGGCAAACAGCCATGCTACCTCCAGCTCAATACGTTTAACTGTGTAATCTGGGTTGAGATTTGGTGCTGTTTGTTTTTTCCTGTTAGTGGCTTTGTTTTAAATCAGGGCATGAGTCGTTGGTAAATAAAAGTTAGATTTTATCTGATCTTTTCCTGAAAACAACACCACTCATCACTGGATTTCCACAGCTGGAGGAACGACGGATAGCAGCAGTGGCCTCCTGCGCTTGGAGGCTCCTTGCTCCACAGGGCACGGGCGTGGAACTTGCGTGGGGAGGAGAAGGAGGGCTGTGGGGATCTTTATTGTTTATTATTATTATTTTTTATTTATTTTTAGGCACAGAAGTTGAGGGAGGGAACTACAGCCGGGAAGGGCAAGCACACCAAAAGTACATAGCTCCCCCTCTCCCATCTTGCACGCTTCTTGGGTACGCTGCTGGAAGAGGCAGGCAGTGGCGGCAGCGTTACAATGCGAATCACAAAGCGAGCAACTTCCAATGCTCTTGTGGCTATTTTGGATTTCTCTCCCGAGAGCAGGCTTTTTTTGGTGTGTGTTGCCCCCCCTCCAACCCTCCCTTTCCATATGATTGTTATAATTATTCTCTCCCTCCCTCCCTTCTCCGCCGGCTCCCCCCTCCCCGCCACGAAACCCGGCAATAAGGATGCACCGTCCTCGGTCCTCTTTCGGCAGGTCATTGCTCTCGGGCTGAAGGTGAGCCGGGATGGGGAAGGAGAAGCGTTTGCAGGAGGAGAAGGAGCACCGCACCGCTGCCCGGCTGAGGCGGGCCCTCGCCGCCTCTTCCTTATTCCGCCGCGGCTGCTCCTGGGGCCCGCCGGCAGCTCCCGGGGGCAACAGCCCCCCAAACCTCTCCGGCCTCGTCCCGGGGAGGCCAGCCTCCGCTTTGCCCGGCGGAGCCCGGCCTCTGCTCGCGGAGGGGCCGCACAGCGCCGGCGGAGGGCCCTGCCCTGCACCTGCCTCGGCGGGCTGGGAGGGAGGAGAGGAAGGAGGGAAGAAGGGAGGGATGGAGGGAGGGAGGAAGGAGGGAGAGAGGGAGGCTCCTCTGTGCGCGGGGAGAGGCTCAGGCTCTCAGCTGGGCGCTCCCGGCAGCTGCTGCCGTGCTGCACCGCGGGCGGTGGCGGCTCCCAGCGCGGCGGGAGCGCGCCTGTGCCGCGGGACCGCAGAGCTTCGAGGCGGGGGGCTCGGAGCTCAGCCGGGAAGTACAGCCAGAGAGTTGCGCTGTTTTCTGTTTCTAATTTTCCTTTTTGTTTCTTTTTTTTTTTTTTTTGGCTATTAAGCTTTTTTATACATATTATTTTTAACCCACCCCCCCCCTTCACCCCCCGCCCCGCTCCCACCCGACTGCGGTGCGTGTGCCACCAGGGGAGGATGCGCGGCTCCCCCAGCTCCAGCCCCGGCAGCTCCGGCCGCGGCGGCGGGTCGCGGGGGGCCGCGGAGGGCCGCGGGGCCGGGGGCGTGCTGAGCCGCACCTGGCCGCGCCGTGCTGCGCCCCCCCAACTCCGCCACCTCTCCCCACTGCCCCTCGCTGCCTGAGTGCGCGCTCGGCCGTGCCCGGCAGCGCACGCACCGAGGCACTCACTCACTGACTAGCAGCACTCTGCTGAGCTGCCCAGGCTGCCGAGCAGCGCCGCCAGGAGCCCCTTTCCTTCCTTCCTCCCTCCTTCCCTCCCTCCTCCTACTCCTCCTTCTCCTCCTTCTCCTCCCTCGCTCCCGCCGCTCTGGAGGATGCCCGGTAAGTAGCGGCGAGGACCAGCACCTCTGCCGGTGCGTGATCTCACGGCTTAGGGACCGCTTTATAATGCTGCCGCCCGCCGGGGGGGGGCGCGGGGGGAAGAGGGGAGGGGAGAGGAGATGACAGCAATCCGAGGCGGGAGGCGGTGGGGCTGGCCGGGTGCTCCTCAGAAGGACTTTTAGCTGCGCTCCCGGGGTTCGGATGTGGGCGCCGAGGGACGGGGTCCGTTCGCCGCAGCGGGCACCGGCCGGGGCGGGGGCGCCTCGCCTGCGCTGCGGGCTGTCGCCTGCTGCATCGTGGTGAGTACGGGGCTCCGAGCCGCTCCGGAGTCCCTAGGGGACGGAGGAGAGGTGGAGGATGCCTTGCCGGGCTGGGGGCCCTCGGAGGTGGCTCCGCTCCGCGCTTTGCCGGAGCCGGGGCTCGGAGCGCACGGTGCCCCCGGTGCGCACCGGGGCCGGTGTCCTGCTCTCCGTGCCTCGGTTTTGGAGGCGTCCCCTGGGGTTGCCGGCGGGGTCCGGTGTTTTTGGAGCCCGGAGCTCCTCACCTGCCGAGGGAGGCGGCCAGGTGCCCCGGCACCGCTGTCACACCGTGCCCGCCGCTCCCCTGCCCCTGTCCCGTGCCGTGGGCTCCAAAAGCGGCCGTCCCCCAGGGAAGGAAGGCTCGATGTTTGCAAAACGCTCGCCGTCGACTCAGCGCACAGCGGTGCTGAGCTGGGGCTTGCGCACGGCCAACTCCTCGCAGCCCGGCGTCCCAGCCCGCTGCCGGAGTGCCAGAGGGCAGCGGGGCTTTGCTTCGGCTGCACCGCCGGGCGTGATGTGCAGGAAAGGCAGACAAAAGCTGGTGGGTGCTGCAGGTCGAAAAGTGGGCTTTAGTAAAGTGGATTTTGGTAAAATGTTTTTCTTACTTTTAACTTTGACAATGACGTCTTTTCTCACTGCATTTTGCAAACTGGGCACGATCACTCTCCCATTGACTTCAGAGAAAGAAGGTTTTGGCCAATGCAGAGTACTTTTCAAATGAAGGGGACTGGGCAGAAGGCTGTGAGAAGGTGAAGTGAGAGAGATGCATAAAAGAAACTTCATTTCAAAAAGATAGCCTTTTTAACCAAAGAGATTTAGCTGCACTCAGCCGGAAATATTTTCTGGATTGTCATTCCCACTTTGCAATGAACAAGTACCAGGATGATTTCTTGATGTGTTTGACGTCAAGATGGACTGAAGCCCATTGTTTTACACACAGACATTACAAAATATTATCAGATTCACACCTTATACTATTATGGTGTTGTATATCTTTTTTCTTACTAAAATGTTAGAAGCACTGGGAGACCAGATCCAAGACTCTCTGAGGCTACTGGATGGGTTTGCACTGACTTCAGTGGCCTGTGGATCAGGCCCAGAAAGGTTCAGTAGAGAGGTAATAGGAGAGATGTGAAGAAAAGTGTGAGGAAAGGTGTTGCATAAGCATTTAACTCATGAGCAGCCTCCCTCTAGGGAGGAGAAAATCTAAATGTGCATTACTTTCTTATTCAGTTTTAAAGAACTCTTTCACAACACAGATACAAATAAGAAATAATGCTTCTGTTTAATAATTAAAATGTCCATATTCATATGGCCTGTAAATAAGATTTTATGAAGAAAAAAAAAAAAAAGAAGATCCATTAGCAAATGGAAGTTATAGTTCACTGAACATCTTCTGTTCAGTGCAGTATTTAGACTTATTTAGAATAGTCAGATATATAATTAAATATAGTATAAAAAATGACATTTGAATATAATGGCAAAAGTTATTCTTACTCCCGTAACCTGACTAACCTCTCACTTGGTTGGAATGTATTTAAAAAGGAAGTGTGAAGAAATGCTTTTATTTTACCTTATTTTCAAATCTGAGTGCTGAAAGAACCCCAAAAATACTGCTAGTTGTCCACAACTTGTCAAGTATCAGAATTATGACCATATCTCATGAAGACTTTGACTATTACATTGTGATAAATAAGTGTTTCTTAAGAATAATAACCTTTCTCAGTTAAGGTTCAATAATAATGTTTCTGTACTGTGTGTGTGTGTTAATAGGCGAGTGTAGAAAAACTTTGAGGTACTGCATTTCTCCTTCAGTTTTGTTTGTAAGCATCTGGTAAATTTGTCATTGGTGATTGAACAGAATGTAACACACTATGAACAGATTAAGATGTTCATGTTACAAAGGATTTTAAAAAAAAAAAAACACTCTAGAATGGACAAATGCTTCACTGGTTATTTCTTTTGCTTCTTGCCTTGTAATTATATAGGGGAGATGAAAAATCCTTCCTCATATGTCATATTCATTTCTGATTTTCCTATGAAGTCAAACGTGCCTTTTATCACATATCATATATGGGAGTGGAGGATACATATTTTATGGGACACATTATGGAAAAAAATTTATTCTGAATTTCTTTGTTGTTTCTTTTCTCTACTCTATCTGCTCTTTACTCACACACCATAATGCCACAATTTTTGCTGATAGTATTTCAATTTAAAGTCAAATGTAAAAATATAATTATTACATATTAAGAGTTTGGGGCCACTTGGTGGTGGTGGTGGTTGTAGTTGATTGTCAGTTTGTTGTTGTTTTGGTTTGTTTGTTTGTTTATTTTGTGGTTCAAATCTATCTTTATTTCTCTTTCCTTGTTTGGATGAGGAGAGTCAGTAGTTCACAAAATTATGATACATACTTAAATAAATCTTCTGTTTTGTCCTGAGAGCCATTGGTGTGAAATTCTATATTCTTTTCACTTTGATGTTTCAGTATTTCCTCCTCATATGTGCATGTGGGAATACAGCCAGATTTTCTTGTGGACAGCATCTGCAAAATAGAAAGTTTTTTTTGTTTGTTTGTTTGGTTTTAGTTTTACCTGTAACTGAAGAGTATGTAAAATTTGAGTATGTAAGGCAGAGTCAAAGGAAACCAGATAATGAAGTACAGAGAACCACTTGGAGAACATTTTGAATTCCTGTTGCTCACTTCTAGCATCTTTATAACCTCATCTTGTTTAACAAGGATAACTTACTCACTTGTAGTGTCTTTATAAACCTCACCCTGCAGAACAAGTGCTGCTTATCTTAATTCAGATATCTCTTTTTCTAGGCTACTACAATTTTGCTGTCATTTTCTTGACTCTGAAACATGTTTATGGCATTGTATTACCGTGTTATTAAGTGAACAGTCACAGGTGTTTACAGGTCTCCGTGTTCAAATATAGGAAATAATCATGATGAGATTATTTAAAGCTGACTTTGTGATTATTACATCTCTAAAAAACTTTTTCAAAATAAATTTTATCATTTGTTAATGACAGAAGACAATTGTCAGATAATTTATTTAGACTATATTCTTATATCCAGCAATTTAAGAACAAAAAGCTTCCACTGTAGCTCAAATCAATCAAAATATTGGTTTTAGGTTATACATTGTACATATGGAACCTGGCATGTAAAGCAGATGGTATGTAAAATTATTCATAGCATGTCTGGAGAACCATACAATATCCAAATGCAGTGCAACAGAACGTGGAAAGAGTGCCACATTCGCATGTAACTTAAAATATCAGTCACTGGCCTATGTCTAGTCTCAACTGCACTTCGTTTTCATGTGTGTATGTGTTTGTGCAGGTACATGTGTTCAATTTTTTCTTACTTCATTCAAGACCTTTCCTTTATAGGTCTTCCCTAGAAAAGTGTTCAGGCTGAAATGATACGGCATTGACTGAATGAAATAAAGGTGGATATAGAAGAAAAACTAGTTTGGCTTAGTTATAGTTTACAATGCAGTTGCACAAAAATTTAAAAAAGAACAGAACAGAAGTTTTAGTCTTGTAAAAAAAAATAGCCAAACATCATTTTCTAACAAGACTGGGTTCATCTGTATTATTTATGAATTTCATTTGCCCATTCCAGCAATAGTACTTATTAGTACTTCTGGCCTATTACATAAATACTGTTAGCACCACACATTCTCTCTCTCAAGTATTACAAATCTGTAAGTTCAACTTTTCTTCCTGAAAAAAAAAAAAAAAAAAAAAAAAAAAAAAAAAAACAATTACTGTGCTTTGTTAACATAGAAGATTAAATGATCATTGCAGAAAGATTCACATCATCAAAACCCTTAAATAAATATTAGTTTTTTAGTTAACATTTGCTAACCTGAAAGGGACCTAATCACACACAGAGTTTTGTTGTACACAGATGTTTTCCTGACCAATGACCATGAAAAGCAATATTTTTCCAAAGTTTATTCAAGTGTTTAAATGTGTGCTTATGAAATATAGTCAGTCACGCATCTCTCTCTCTCCCTCTCTCTCATTGGCAGGGGAAAAGTTTGAAATGTTTCTACTTAAAATAGATAAATAAATAATTGTATATAAGTGCTGCAAGCCATTAACTATTTTAAAAAGATTTGGGTAGCAATAGTCTTTGATGATATTTCTAAACCAAATGAGCTATAATAGACAAGATCTGAAAGATGAAGTTTGTAATGAAAGATTGCCACAAAATAAATTCTAAATGTCTGGAACCAATATTATACAAGGTAGACTTTACTAGCTATTTTTTTTAAGGTTCAGCCATTTTTCAAGGAGGCAAATTTAAGGAATGACCCCCTGTTTAAACTGTTGAATATCCCCAAATATTTTAATATTTTAAAAGTTTTAAAGCTACCTGAGTTGGTATAGAATGTCTTATGCTACAAAAAAAAAAAGTTAATTCCTGGTACTATTCATGCCCTGGCACCTTTAGTCCATATGCGTCTTCTTGTTTACAAGCAAATGTTGCTTGAGAAAATATAAATTTCTG
Organism: Anas platyrhynchos; assembly: GCF_047663525.1. NCBI lineage: Eukaryota > Metazoa > Chordata > Aves > Anseriformes > Anatidae > Anas > Anas platyrhynchos. Next base: position 70,754,411 of record NC_092589.1, read on the forward strand.
GGGGATTAAAGTAGCAAATTTACCCTGATATGTTACAGAACAGTGTCTATCAATCCATTCCTTTTGGAGTTGAAAGAACTTCTATCCATTCAAATCATTTTAACACAATCTTGTATTATAACGGCTTGAACAATCTTGACTGCACATAGTTGCTGGAGTCTCCAAAGGGCTGTCATAAATAAAACTATTAGACTTTATTGTAGCAGACAAATATTCAAAATCTACCAAGGGATGACAGGGTTTTGCATTGAAGCACAAATCGCTACAAAATGTCTGTGAATACTAAAAAATGATTGGTAGAAGGACATCATGAACCAATTTATAATCTACATATATATGTGCTATTTTTTTCTTTAAAAGTATATAAAGGAAATATTAATATTAATGGATTAATCCTATATATAATTAATTGGAAACTGAGCCAATGAATAAAGGATTTGTCCTCTACAACGGTTACTTTAGCTTGCTCAGCAGCATGTAAACTTTCTACACTAGCTGACAGACTCTCAACTTAAATCAAAACCTCCCTTTGCAACCTGGCATTGCTACTATGATGACAGCATCAGAAAACTGGCATCTCATGGGAGTCAGTTTACATCAATGGAAATGGATTTACTCTTCAACCTAGATTCTGTGCAGACAGGTTTGTTTTCATTTTTCCTCTTACCACATGTAAGAAGAAAGTATGTACTATGTACCACATAATACAGAAGGCATGGCTTTTGCCAGAAATGCAGATACAACTGAGTTTGGCAAAAAACTTAACTGAACTTAGAGACAAATTTTGAAATAGTAGAGACATGGCAAACTGAGGTTAAAATATACACTGATTAGTTTTGTTTTGTTTTATTTCATGAGAGGAAAAATATATTCTTTCATAAAAAAATCTTTAAGACAGAAGTAAAATGGAAAAATTAAAGCAACTGAGGTTAAAAATAAAATTACAAAAGTTAAGTTACCTAACATGTTCCTGCCACAGGAACAGTAACTAAAGATAGTAGGTTGGGAGCTTCAAAAGAAGATAAAAGACAGAAAATAACCATTTTGTGTCTTGGAAATCTAGATGGCCCCAGAAGATTTTATGTGTATCTGCATACACATTTATCTATGTATTTATACACACTCTTTTCTTTTTCAGTATAAAAATATGCATAATTTTCAACTTTGTTATTGTCTGGTTTCCTCATCCCTAGCAGGAATTTGCTGTTTGTTCTTTCTTTCTGAACAAGAAGGCATGGAGGAAGATGTGACAGCACAATAAATAGCTGAGAGTGGTTAAACTCTTTCCTGAAGGTAAAACAACAGGGTCCAATGGTTCTCCTGCAGAATGTTTTCAACCCAAGGCTATAAATAATATCCAGTGCAGACAAAAATAAAAAATAGAAAATCCCCTAATCCCAAAAAAGGAGAAAACAAAATGAATCTTCACTTCAGTGTCTGAAGCCAGCGTTACACTATGTCCTGAAAAACATGAAACTGAAAGATCTTTTCCCAGCTACAAGCTAGTGTCATCTAAAATCACAGTCAAGATCTTCCTTCTATGGCTCAAAAAACAGCTATAATCTTATATGGAAGAGCCAGGAAAGAAGGAAAGATCATCCCTGAATGCAATGTGCAGAAAAATAGATGATATATTTAACACTATACTCAATTTAACAAGTAAATACCATTTTTAACATCTATTTCTGATGTTGAAAAAGCAGTTACCTGAATTGAGTGGAGTTAACTCTGGCATGATGACAGAAGATTTTGAAAAAATTATTTTAAATAATTTCCTGCTGCACATCTTCACCTTATCAATAGCTGTATAAGTATAAATAATGGCAGAGGTGGCAGCAAATCTCTACTATTTCTAATTCCACATTCCTAGGATTCACATTAATCCTAAAAGGATTAATCTGCAATGTAAAGTAAAAGAGATTTGCATTAGGGAAAAAGTCTATTGATATAGTATAGAGTATATGAGTAGAGTTACACAACATGTATTTGTATTCTGGTGGAAAATTATATTCCTGAATGAAGTAAAATATGGCTAAAATAATCTACTAGAATCTTTTTTGATAAATAGCTCTAAAAGAGAAAATATGACTGATTAGCTAATTACCAACCAGTCAGTCTTCACTCAGAGGTAGAAATAATTTGAGAATTAATGAAAATTCCTTCTAGGATTAGAAGCTCACAGTTTACATATACCAAAAAGTTCTGGTTACATTTGACATTACTATCCTCTCTTTCATAGTGGTTTCTAATCTAAGAATGAAATGTGCTTCCTTTATATATAACCAAAGTACTCAGGCTTCAAAAAGGTGAATCATGCAATTATGGAAAATGAAATACAGTCCTTCACTCAGGACTTTCCTCACATAAAATTCAGGACTGATTGCTTATGGTTGCTTTCCCAGCAGCTCCTTCATGACTGCTTTGAGGTAGATCCAGGTAAATATGAATCAACAGCTGTTTCTTCCCTTATATATCAGACCTATGGTCCTGTAACTGCTAGCCTCTCCTGGAGGCTAGCACAGACTGTTTATGATGCAGGTGTTTGGAGAGACATTTTTTGATACTTCCCTTTTACACAACTTACTAGCAAGAAACAACAAAGGATATATTTCATGACATAAGCCTTACTTACCAGCTTTATACCTACACAGAAATAGTTTTCTTTAACAAAAAAAAAAAAAAAAAGAGAGAAAAAGAAAAAAATAAAAAAAAAAAGAGTTGAAAAAGATTTTTCTGTTGTTTAGATTTGACAACTGTCTTCTTCTTGGACAAAGAAAACCAGAAACTTTTGTGGTTTGTTTGCTTCAGAACCAAAAACATGTATATGCTACTTCAGTATGTGTATATCATTTTCCTTTTCTGTTTTTCTTGCTGGAGAAGCAGGGAGAAATTCAGTGAGAAAAAGAAAAAAAAAAAAGCATAAATTTTTTAATCTTTTTTTTTTTTCTTTTGCACATGGTAAAAATATCTGCTTAATCCCACTTTATTCTTTCATTATTTTGAAAATATTCTGTATTAAATTTAAAAATAAATGATATCAATGAAAATTGGAGTAAACATTTTTTTTTTATTATTTCAAAAGTCTTGTCTTTGAAAACATTTTAGTCAGCTCCGATGAAAAGCAGGGAGTTGGTTGAAATTCCTTTGTTGTATGATTTTTCAGACTTAAATCCTTTGAAACCAAAGCTGTCTGTAGAAAAGGTGTGTTTTCATGTTTTCTGTGTGCTGTGATGATAAACTAATTAAAGGTATACTTTTTATTTCTTTTTATTTTTCCCAGCTATAAAATGATTATTTGTAAAAAATAATAAGAAACTGAAAAAAAAAAAAAAAAAAAAAAAAAAACACTACAAAATACTGACACAAGACTCTTGATTTGTCCCTAATCATAATGTTTTATTTCTAAATTTTAATATTTTTAAAGTCATTTTAAAACTTCCAAAAATAATTTTAAAAACTCTGAATGTGTTTCTGGTGAGTAGAATACCTTTTATTTTGTTCTAGAGCACACATCTCTAGAATAGATCACATTTTTGTCTGCTGGATCACAAGAAACTATGATCCTTGGAAAGGTAAGCAGGTGCTTTCCTGGAAAGGTACTAGTTAGTGAAGTGTTGATTATTATTTTATTCCTGAATGCAACTCATATAATGAGGAAGACTTTAGGTGATAACAGAAAGAAAGGAACAAGAAAGTGTTCTTGTTTGGTTGATTGTTGTTGTTTTGCCATAAATAAAGAAAACAGTGAGTAGGAAATCAAACATATCTTTCTAACAAGTTTAAGAGGGAAATGTCCTCTGACCATGCAGTATTTAGGCTCAGGATGTAGATATTAAAAGACAATTAGTTGCCATTTGGAAAGAAATCTAATTTGCCTTGCTTACCGCTTCAGGAATTTAAGTTTAATATATGTTGCTTATGTGACTTGACAACGTATCAGTAAGTCATGCTTATAAATGAGACAGCTTGCTCCTGATCTGGGATGTATACCAGCACCAGTGCACTGGATCAGTATGGAATACACAGCATGGGGAGACACAGCACAGTCCCCAGCACAGTGATAGGCAGAAGCTGGCCACTCACTTATGTTTATCCCCCAGGGACACATGAGAACAGATTTGTCAGGGTTTCTCTCTTTTATTCCAGTAATAATTAGACCATAAGTGGAAAAATTTACTGTTGGCCGCAGCACATTGTTGATTGGAAGTGTGGATTTTATTTTTTCCTATTACAACTGCATTTCTGTTCTTTGCTTATATTTTATGATTGAATAACACAAGGCATCCCTCTAGCCTTGATGTCAGCTAATCATGGCCACTTCCATATGGTTAAACTCTTGTAGCCTCCGGAGCACAGGCTGCAACTAACCTGCCTCTTGGGAGCCATCCCAAGTCTGGGCATGCGCCCTGGCCGTGCCCAGAAAGCCCTTGGGAAGCAGCTGGTCAAGCAGCCAGGATCAAATGAGGCATTGCCTTGAAAAAAAAATGTATTAAACATATTTTAGAAAACAAGAGTTGATCATGGACTATCTAATTCACTTGCATAGTTGTAGTCGTAATAGTATTTAGGTCAGTATAAGAGCTCCATATACATACATATTTTATTTATTTATTTATTTATTTATTTATTTATTTTTCTGAATGAGAATGAGCTCCACTGATTTAAGTTGTGCTATTACAGCAGAGCATGACATTTTTATAAATCATGTAAAACAGGCTTAATATTTATTTGTAAATAGCCATCAACTGTGGTATGTACATCAGTGTTCTGAGAGTACCAGAAGATTTAAACGTGATAAAATGTTTTAGGAAATGATAGCTCCTTTTCTGCAGTTTCTATTTATAGTTGTTTCTTATTGAATGCTGAAGTCAGTTTGTTGAGAAATTGCTGTTATAGGAAAGTTATTGTCTACAGTACATTTGTTGTCAGAATTTTGTAAAGCATTGAAAAACCTGTTTTAGAAAAGTAAGAGTACAAGCACTTCTTAAAGATATATTAATAACTTTTGCCAGAGAATACAAATGTAGACAGAAATGCTTGATTGGTAGTATATTCCGTATTCTGTGTGTCAGAAAAAAAATCATGTCAAACATTTTAAGGTGCTGTCTCAGAAATCAAACTCCTTCAAGCTTTAAAATACAGACACCCTCAGCTAACAGTGAAAATTAAGCTTACTAAGGCAGTTGGATAAACTTTTAATAAGTAAATGCACAACACTGGACAAATTGCATAAAAAAATAATACTTCATTTAATTATGGAGGAAAAATACCCTCATTTTTACTTGTTCTTATCACAAGTTTTCATTTCTTGGTATTTAGCATCACTGTTACTTATTTTGCAACATCTACAAGTCACCTTTTTTACTCTTTCTTCATATTTTACTGCTGAGCTTCAGCAAAGTTTTATGAGTGTTTCATGGATGTGGGGCAACACAACCTGAAAAATACTGAAAACATATCTGGCTGTGGGTAAATCAAAGCGTCTTACATGAAGCCCAGGAGATACTCTGCTTCTCACTGCTAATCCTTCAGTACCATTTTTGTGGTTCATGGACTAAATATAAAAATTACAGTGCTCCTGCGGGAAAGTCTCCTATCAGAGAGAGGACTTTCCAATAGCAAAATAATGGCCTCCAACTATTATGACTGCAGGTATGTGGTTATACCAAGTCCTGGGGCCAAGGTCATGAGGTTCTGGTGGCTTTTCTGGACAATGCTTTAAGTCAGAGCTCATGGAGGTTGCATTGATTTAATACCTTTGGTGATTTGAACTTGGGAGGGAGAACAAACCTAAATCTTTTAGCCATTTCGTTCTCTTGAGTGAGGCTTTTAGGATTTTATCTCTCAGGGGAGTTTCAAGGAGTCTTGACTTTACCATTGTGTAAGCACATATATAAGCTACCTGGTGGACATAACCTACAAAAACATGGATCTGAATCTGATAAACAGACAACAGTCAAATAGACAACAGTCAAATATCAGTTTCAGTATTCAGCAGGAGCTATTTGGATAGAAAATTCAAATTAAGCATATCAGGATTCTGAAATCAGATTTGTTTTAGAGGTCTGCATGATATATAAATCACTTTACTTTTCTCTTGTAATCACCGAGTTCCCTAAAATCCTTTTTTTTTGGAAAATCCTGTGTCATATGCAATTCCATATACATATTTAAACATAAAAGCATAGTAATAGATATGGTAAGATTCCTGGTATAAAATCTGATAAAAAAAGGTACTGTAAGATTATGATATACTTGTTGACACTGATTTTTAATTTGTTCTTAAATATATATTGTACACACTCACACCAAAACATAAGTGCATTTTATCTGAAGGTAGAGGAAGTAATAATTACAGAGAAATGAAAATGTTCTTAAAAGTTTAACTTATTTATCAGTGATACTTTAAAAAGAATAGTTAAATAAATAGCTGTCAAACTGTCCTGGAGCTTCTTTTGGTGTGTGGCTGAAGCCTGTCTAGAAACCACAGATGTGTTTCATGTTCTAAAGAACATCCTGCCCCTGGCATCTTGCTGTAAGGCCCCTGGTGTCCCTGTCTTTCCCTTCTCTCCCTTCAGTGGGGTCTGCAAGTATGATAGCTCCCAGCTGGTAACTCCAAGTTATACAGTCCAGGGTAAGAAAAAACTCCTACCAAACGATGACTCATGGATAGCTGGTCTCAAACTGGGACCAGACAGAGACTTTACCACAAGCTTGAGATTTCCTTAAACATATGTCTCTCAAAAATAATGCCTTTTCATCCAGACCGTTTATTGTAAAAAGCTACAAAAGCACACTCTAGTTCTGCAAATCTCCCTGGAGACTACCTCAATCTTGAAACATTGTCACTTGTGGCATTAATATAAGCATCTAGTCAATGTTTCAGTCTATGCTATAAAGGTACTTTGGACAGATATTAGGTTGAGACATCCACTGAGAAAGATTGAGATGAATTTGGTGACAATATCATACTGGTGCCAACAGCTTCTTATAAGCTACAAGGCAGTGCATGTTCCTTCTGAAAAAGCAGCTGTTGCTTTGGCCAAAATTGTTCCTCCCTCTCAATTGCTCTTTGTGTGCAGTAGGCCTGACCGACCCCTGCAAACTAACCTTGAAGCTGCCATTATGGTAATGGAGACCTACCTCTTCGACTGGTCCTGCAACCATTTAGCATCCTCTCGCAAAATTGTCCTAGACCAGCTGTGTCAGCTGCCACTTCAAAAGTGATCCTGTCTGATTATAACTCAAAATGTAACTCTGTCATACATACACTTAGTGCAGTATGTTTCTTAAAAGGCACTTTAATCAGCTGGCATTTTAGTCTGTAGGCCTCTGGGGGTCAGGCTGAAAAATTACACTAATGCTGGACTCACTTTGATATCCTGGGCAACCTTCTGAATTTTAAGTAACTATCCTCAGAAGGCCATACTTTTCAAAAATTATCTTTAAGTCTGCACAGAGAATTTTGAGCTCAGTTCAGCTAATAGCACATTGATATGCAGGCTAAAATTAATAAAAATGTAGGGTAAGAGTCTGAATTTATAGATACAAGCAGTTATTTTAGTGTTCATTATCTAAGTATCTGCCCTGTCGATTGTTAAGTATTTGATTTCAATGTTACCATAATTTTAACATTTGCATCTGAATAAACCATTCTGCTTTTTTTTTTTTTTTTTTTTTTTTTTTTTAACTGCCTACTCAGATATGTGGGATTACTCTCAAACCCTTATAGAAAATTATCCTTTTATAATCTGGAATTATGCAAAGATTAACACCCTCTTTGTCTTGAGAAAGTAATTTCTGTATAAGTATTTTACATGCATTTTCTCCAGTATTTTCACTTCTCCTGGTGCCCCACCTTATCCTTTTACTGATTCTTATCATGTAGTGATTCTCATGTCCTCCAGCCCATATTTTACAGATTCTTCCGTTGTGGGCTCTTCAATTGCACAAGTATTGCTGAAACTTTGTCATTCAGCCCAACCCACTGGGTTCCTCCTCTGGTCCTCTCCTTCCTCTTCCTGTCTGACCCTGCTCTTGCCCTCAGAATATTTCCAAACCACAGATTGCAGTGGGCATCCAGCCATAGAATGGGACCAGCTTTTGGGCACAAAATAAACCGTACTGCTTCCAGGCAAGGAGTGCAACCCATTAGCCATCTGTTCTGCTGGATCGTTAGGGATAAAGGCTACCCAGAGGTAGTTTTAACAAGGCCTTGAGCAACTGTACCTTTCTGTTTTATCTGAACTGTCTCTTGTTGATAGCCTTAGAGGTGTGTTAGATCTAACCTTCTCAATATTGAAATCAAATTCTGAAAAACTGGAAACAGTTCCCAGCTCACAGCACATCTTACTCAGTTTGACTGGAGTGGTTCTCCTCTGGGAAGGGGTCTTTTTGAGCCAGAGGGAAAAGGAGAATGAGCTCAATATATTCCTTGTTCTACCAGCTGCCACCAAATGTATTTATCTTCCCTCCAAGGAACCATGAGTCCAAATCCATTCACACTGCACACCCTGATGAGACAGAGTGACATCTTCCATCACAGGTGATGAGGCTGTAGTTCCAATCTCTCTTTCTTTATCACATTTAATGAAGAATGCCAAAACAGATGTGTTTCACTGTTGTGCTTTCAGGGGTAGAATGAAGTAAAAGTTTAAGATGGCTGCTACAGTCTCATAGCATGTGAGAAAAAAGAGATTCTCTAGTTTCTCAGATAAGTCACAGAGCCAGAGTCTTTTCTGAGTACTCCAGCAAGCTCTAGGGAAAAAAAAAAAAAAATAATAATAATAAAAAGGTTAACAATTATCCATATACTCTGTGTTGGAAAAAGATTATTAATTTTGAAATATGTCCAGCCCTTCTCCAGTTAGCAAAGAGTTTCTAGAATGTTTCTTTGGTTCCTTCTAAGGTCGTGTGTCTTATTTTTAGATTGACAGCAAACTGTGCCTGGCAGTGACATCTGCAAGCTATTCTTTCTGGGACTGAATGGTTGCTTTTGTGCTAGATGTGTGATTCATAATACACCAGTTCTGCTCTTTGACTAGAAGGAGGGCAGGACTTGCTTCAGAGGGCTTATTTTATCCTTGTCCTGGTCTAACATCATTGACTCCTTAGGAACTGGGTGACTTTTTTTGGTTGTTTGATGAGGTAGCTAACAGTCCTGATTCTTTAAAGTGGTCTTTTGGTACAAATATGCTCCAAATCATGCAAATAATAAAGTAACGATATTGTTTTTTATTATCAACAAAACAAAACAGAAGGAAAAAAAAAAACAACCACAAATAATCCATTACTTTGGCATAGAAAATGTGATGTTAATTTCTATAAGCATGCAATTGTGTAGAAGATACTAATGCATATCTAGAATGCTCTATGTCTTTTGATATGTAGACACCTCTTTTGAGCTATGGTCCTCCATGAGTTGGAGCCCTGATGTGAATGGAATCTTCCTGTAATAATATTCTGTTTGATTAATTGTTCATTTTCTCATCTGGGGATATCTTTGCTGGGAAAATAAATAAATAAATAAATAAATAAATAATCAAAATGTCATTTAATTACCTTTTCTTCCTCTTGGGGATACACATACAGTTTTTTGTAAACTGCAAGTGTGATTGTTATCCAACAGATTCAGATCTTGAATAATAAAATAATGTATTACTTGTTTTCATCATGTTAAGTGATCCATCTCAATTCTTCACTTAGATAAAGAATGACCTATGCTTTCTTACCCTTTCCTCCCTCTCAGAGTTTAACACAGAATTTCAATGTCATGGGAAGAAAATAACATTACATCTATGCAAAAATAATCTACTTTATCATATATCATTCTCACTAACATCAGACTTTCACCTTGTTCAAAATTAGATGATGGATTAATAAATTGGTGTTTGTTGCAATCATAATGGAAAATGGTGACTTCTTAACATACTCATGCCCTCCTTGTAATTGAAATTTGCAAATATTAATGAGATTATACCTCTGTTCTGCCAATAAATATTATCAACTCAGTTTATTTATGCTGAGGTCTTGCGATTTCTTTAGAAAGATTTTGCATTGTCACTCTGAAAATGTCATTATAATTCTAACAGATCATGACTACCTTTTTTAATTAACTCAAGTCCTCTCAAACTTTATATGACATGTCACTGAGTATAATGTATAAAGCTCTTGCACATATAAGCAGACAGTGAGAATGCACCCTGACCTGACTTGCTTATGAAGAGTTACAGCTACCTGGAGCCTTTGCAGGTTTTTTTTGTTTGTTTGTTTGTTTGTTTGTTTGTTTGTTTTTAAATGGAAAATAAGTGAATGGCAGTTAATCTAGATCATGTAACACATGTAACTTGTTTCTGGGTGAAGATATGTCTCTCCTGAGTGGAGGTCAGAAACCATCTAGTTCTTTCTTGGAGTCACAGACCCAAACTCCTACCTAATTTGTATGTGTATTTTTTAATTTACTTTTCAATAAAAGGTGACTCTGTAGTTAACAAACTCCTCAGTTACTCATGCAAAGCTGATGGATGAAGATTGCTGCCTTTTCATAACTAAAGTTAAACAGTCTGATAGAAGAGATTGGAAGACTGTATATAACAGAGCCACTCGGTGACACCAGCCAGCCATAAAAATATCAACGTTGGGATAGTTCTAACCACCTTAGTTATGTTTAATAACTGTGAGGATGCCAACCTCAGTTTTGAAGGAGTTATAAGGTTCTGAAAATATCTATTAAATAAAATTTCCTAGATGAACCTATTGCTGTAGGTAGCTGGAATGTTCAAGGAAAAATGTTTCTCTTTTTATATACAGGGAGAACTCAATAATCACATTAATCGTTAAAAAAAAAAAAAAAAAAAAAAAAAAAAAAAAAAAAGTCTTGGATATTTTTACTGCTTGTGAAAAAAGAAACTTCCAAGTCTGGAAAGCTGAAAAAGGTACATCCAAAATCATTTCACAAATAACACTTTCTTACAATGGATTTTGTCAATTATCAATGTCAATTACCATTGACATTTGGCTGAGACACAGCATTTCAAAAAGAAAGCAAGAAAGCATTTCAAAAATACTGTAAGATTTTTTTTAAACCTATGCATAAATGTAATTCTGTATATTTTTTTTTGGAACATACTAAGCATGCAACGGAATGAGAGGGATATATTGTCCTCTATATTTAACACAAAGGATGCCTAATGTGCATTTCCTGCTTTTCATTGAAGAATAATGCTGTCCTGTGGATTTCTTACAGAAAATAATGCAGTCCATATCTGAGACAGACAGTTAAATGACATTGCGTAATACACAGTCAGCATATTTTAAACTGATAAATCTATTATTATTATTATTATTATTATTATTATTATTATTATTATTATTATTATTTTCAATTCATACCTTCCTCTCATGTTTTTCTTTACAGCAACATCACCAGATAACCTTGGAAAAATCCTACTGAAAATCCATTCAGTGAGAGAAAATTAAAGCTGTCATTGTGTGTAAATGTAAACTTAGCAAAAATAACTTTTATTGCAAATATTGCCTCCTGATTTTCTGTGCCATGTGTTTTGGAAAAGGTCAGACTAGATTATTATATTGTTTCCTTCTGACCTTAGAATCTGTGTCAGCACATTTTAGTCTTTACTGAAACCTGGCAAAGGCATTTCGCTGGTGCTTCTCTGAAAGAAGAGAAGTTCTGTCATTTCTTTTAACATAAAAATTGGGGGGGGGGGGGGAGGGGGAGACAAAGAAAGAAAAAAAGTCTATCTGTGACAATGACAAAGAAAACTTTTTTTAAAAAAAAACTTGAGTTAAGATTATGTCTTTTTTGCAGACAGAGTGACTGGCAATTGGATTTTACTACTTGACATAGTCTAATTTTAGATGTGAATAGCCATATTGCTCTTTCTATCTGCATTAGGTATGAATTTGCCTCTGCAAGAATTTTGTCTCCATTTCCGACAGCCTGAATCTTGCAACAAAACTAAGCCATTCCAGATTTTTTTCCAATCAATTGCAAAAGATCTTCTGTGTTATAGGAAACTTTCTGATGAAAAGTGAGATAAAGACAATATAGATAATAAGAAATTCTTAAAATAATCATTATCCTATCTTTCAAATAATTTTCCTGGAGATTTTCTTCATTATATTAATTTCAGATAAATAAATAAATAGGGAATTACTACTTGAAATGCATTTTAAAATGTGACTGTAGAAACCATTACAATAGATTTTTTTGTCACATCCCAAGACCTACTCTTTTCTAACACTTTTATATATATATATAAGCTTTATATTTTAATTTTCTATAGATTACTAAATGCTATTTTAGTAGCATTACCAAATGCTATTTTAGTGATTCAGTGAGGTATCAGAACAGGCAAAAAGGTGAGGTTCTCTCCACAGAACACCTGCACAACGTACAATTCACTGCAAGCTTATAAAAATACCTGTTTTGTTTTGTTTTGTTTTGTTTTGTTTTTTAATGATCATATATTCATGAAATGATCACATCTGTGTTTTTCATAAGAGCACATCCATGGGGTCTGCCAGTGTGAGCATCCTTGCATGACATTAAATTCTTAGTCACATTTTTCAGTCCTTTTCTCTCTTTATATATATAAACCAACTTATGCACAGAGATATATTACATTTCAGTAGGGATTGAGTTTTGGAAAGATGTTCAGCTACTACTATGTAAGTATTTAATACTAATTTATTATGAATATTTTCTTTAAGTATTTCCAGAGTATAAATTACAATAAAAATGTTTAGCCTTTTTTATCATTAATGCTCATTGCTCTGTAGATTCCCCTAAAATGTATATTTTAATGAAATAGCTTTTCATATAGCTGAGTGTTGTTTTTTTTCCTCCCTTTCGTGTATCTGTACATTTTCCTTTTTCAAAGTGTGCTATTCCAATAATTTACAAGGAGACTTAAGATACCTAATAATACTGAAAGTGTTCAAATACTCCATAAAAAGGTCACTTTTCCACTAGTAAGAGGAAAATGTCTGTACCAGAACTGGTCACTATCTTCTGACATTTTTTAGTATGATTTAAACCACAGGCTTCTCTCTGACAAGACAGACACTTTCATAAATCTATCTCATGTCTTAGTTCATACTCCTACCAGCTGAACAGTGCCTGCAACAAAGGAATTTTACTGAATAGTACCATCAAGACCAAATTATATTGCTTTTCTAAATAAGGAACCTGCTTATCTCGGTATTCTTTCATAAAATGAGTTTTAAAGATATATATTAAAAAAAAAAAAAAAAAAAAAAAAAAAAACAGTTAAAAATATCCAATCTAAGAACTCTTCAGGTAATTTCCCTCATCTAACACAGTAGAAGTTTTTTTTTTTTGTTTTTTTTTTTTTTAATTCAAGATGGCTACTCCATAGTGTTCATTTCTTACGGGGTGGGGAGGATTTTTAGAAGAAGGGTAATCTGCATATTCCGCTTCCAGAATGGTGAGAGGAGAACGATCCTATTATTAGAGCACAGTTATTGCTAAACTTAGAACCCTTACCTTGCTTTAGGAGGACATTGAGGTCTAAAGATTTAACCTGTCATATAAAATGTTAATTAAAGCCTCTGCAACACTGGTAACAGTCATTCCATGTATAGGTAAAGGTAAAGTCTATGGCAAGATGTACAGGCTTCTTTTTTTTTTTTTTTTTTTTTTAAGAATCTAAACTATATTAAGGTTTTAAGCTTTATTACATTGAAAAGTGAAGTGTGTGCATGTGTGAGGAGGGGGGAGTTTGAGCATGGAGATGGGGTAAGGTTTAGCCACAACAGTGAGGCTGCTAAGTTGCAACTGATAGAGTTCATACTCACAATATAGAAGTACCTTAAGTACCTTCATCCTGAGCCCTCTTGACTCATTTATGAATGATGAATGAGACAAAGCATGTACTAAGTGGTAAGCCCTGGCATGCTTACTGACCTTGAGGATGAAATCAGAAAAAGTGTATCTATATGCAGACAGTTATTTTCCAGCAACACCCCATGTACATCACTTTTTTTCTAGTCCCTTGCTGCTCATCAGAGAGGAGGATGGATAACGTCCTGCATCAGCACAGAAACAATCATGATCTGTGGAGGAAGTTCTGTTGTGGACACTGTTCTTCATGGCATAGATAGGAACATATATGGTTAAGTATGGAAATTATCTGAGGATGGCAGGAGGAACTGGCAAAAGTATATCAATTCATTGAAAGAGGCAGTGATCCTTTTGGTTCAAAATTAACGTGTGGCTAGGTGGCCTAACAGGTACTAACTGGCTAACTGTAATTTTCCAAGCACAGTCTGAGGCAGGGTTAAAAGAGAGGCATAGGAGCAGACATTACATTTATAATCTGGTAGTGTTAACTGCAGGACTTTCACCACTATCTCAGAAGAATCTGTGGCATGGAAAGGTAGGAGTGTTCATGTATAACCAAGCAGTAAACCCAGATGCAGACTGTGATATCCAACATACCAGTAATTATACCTTGCTTTGAAAACAGGCCTCTCCCTGCCCATTCCACCCAGTGCCTGTGATCTGAGACAAGTTCCATGTTGGGTGAGAATGTGGGAACACAGCAGGCTCTCTGTGGTGGTGGCTTTCCCTTATGTGGGCTGGTGTGACACGAGCTGTGCTCCCAGCAGGACTGCAGTGCAGGCATCCCTTTGAGATTCCCACGTAAGGCAAGTTTTCAACAGCTGCCTTAGTTGCTAATTAGTCCTATCCATTCTTTGATATGTGGTTCAGTCACTAGATGATGAAAAATCTTATTTACATATTTTCCACCTGTGGCCTGTTTTTCTATCAGTCTAGGGGTTCTGAAAATATAATATGAAGCCAAATTTTCCCAAATATTATGACATTATGTTTGAACCTGCACTACTTAAAGGACTCCAATTTTATACTGTTATGACCCAAACCAGATGCCTCCCAATATTTTATTTTTCAACAGTATTAAGTTGTCATGTTGCTTTTCCTTGAGTCTTCTTTCCCAGGATGAAATCAGAGTAGTCTAGTGCACTAGAAGAAATAAAAGCAAATCAACCTGTTGGAAGTGACTTTTTGTTTATACTGATATTGCATATGAAGAGGGGATGTTTGGTATTACTTTGTTCTTTGTTTTTATTAAAGGGGTCTGGGGATGGGGGGAGGGTAGATTAAAGGACTAGGAAAGCTAATGTTTCTCATTCTCTTGATGGCATTTACACAATTCTCCTATAAAATGCTTTGAGGTTTTAAACTTGGATATTGGCCATGATAATCAAGGAGCCAGCTGAGTCTTTCCTTGCTTTGCAAAACTTTGGACTTTAATTTCCTTTGAATATTTATAAATATTCTACAATTGTGCACAAGTAACTGATATTTTTGTTAAATTCTGGCAGAATATAGATTTGCTTAGTATGATGGCGCTTGAGTTTGTGAAAGTGAAAAGGAAAAGTAGGAAAAGACAGGAAAACTCTTGTGAGGTGTTAAAGCAATAAAAAAATGTTCCTAAATCAAACCGTCCCCAAAATGGCAGCATTTCTTACAGTTCCTTGCACACTATGACATTCCCACATGATAGTGAGCTGCCATTTTCCACAGAAGCTTAACCTGCTATGCATTTGGAAACAAACAAACAAACAAACAAGCAAACAAAAAAACTTTCTTTTACTGGTCTTCCTCACCCACTATAATAATTACTGCACTGTCTTGCCTCCCGTGCTGTGTCTGCAAACAGTGCTGATGGTTATGTCACTGTGAAAGAATGAAATCCCAGCTTGTCCCTATGGATGACTGCTGCCACTCTTCAACAATTCATACTTTACTGCACAGCTCATAGTGTCATATGCCACTGCCCCCATGACTGTCTGCAGCCTGCAAAGTGGCTGCTACAGTTTTGTTGTTGACATACTCACACTTTCTGACATGGCAAGTGTCAGCATCTGCATTTAAACTAGGGGACCTGATATTATTTCCAGCTCAGAAGCTAGAGGTGAAAATCTTCTCTTGACCACTGATTTCAGCTAGACATGAATGCAGAGCAGCACGTCATCTATCGCTGAACCACAGAACAACTTGAATATCTGACCACCAGCAGCACGTATACAGGTGACTAGACAGCATGATCTCTGGCCATCTGTATGATTATTAGCTGCATCTTCTGGATTGGAATGGCCTTGTTTTCTTGTCTATCCTATAAAATCATGAAAATATCTCTTTTCTTTGGTTGTGGGGTCCCTGCTGGTTATCCCATGCCTGTAAGATGATATGGGACATGTGGTTTTGCACCACAACAGCCTAGAAACAAAGCCCCACGCTCTTGGTTTTGTTTCTGTATGGGCTGAAACATTGGTGAACTCTGGGGATGGGGAACATTCTTTGCCTCAGTGCAATGGACGTGTACTGGGAGAAAGAGATGAGGGACCTAATTAGCCTGAGAATTCATTGATTCTTCCAAGTTTATGTTGGAGACTGTCACACTTGAATGACTAATGTATTAGAAACTAATTTTTAACTTTTAAAATGTCTATAGTAGAGCATAGTTGCCCAAGAAACCTATTAGTGGATTTTAAATATCTAAATATATTTTTTAATAATTTCCTTTGTCTACAGATACTCTTAGACACAGGCATAAGGGTTTATTTTAAAATAAATAAATAAATACTAATTTTGTAATTCATGTATAACTTTCCATAATCAAATAAATGTACATTCTAATTAACAGTGTAGAAATCAAATTATTCTGTTAATCCATGACATACCATTAAATCTGATGATGAACTATAATTAGGTGAAATATAATTAGATCAAAATACTGTCCTGAACATTTTGTATAAAAGGAAAAAATATATAGCTGCTTACATATGCACCATTATGATAAATTTATTACAAAAGAACATAAGCTAGTGTATTCTAGGTTGGTTTAGTGGTCTTTCTCAGAACATGGCAGAAGTAATTTAAAAGGAGTTCACTATCACTTTTATCTGAATTATACATAATGAAACTGTCATATTGAATCATTAATAGACTAATTTTGGCTCTCTTAATGATCCTTTTTGTATTGTGTAATCCTTTTTTTTTTTTTTTATGTACAATGATGGGGAATGTATATAATTGTTAGTTGCACTAAGAGCTTGTCTGTATAAAAGGAAAACAGATCTCAAAAATAGCCACTGCTTTCAGTTGTGGAGTTTGAAAAACCTTTTTTAGTCATGCAAATCCAGAAAAAAAAAAAAAAAAAAAAAAAGAGATCATGACGTCAAACTAGTAGCTTGTCTTTTAACCAAGCAATAAGCAAGTAAGCAGCCATATCACAAATGGCAGATATTTTACTTTCAGCCCATAATGCAGCCACTTACGTGGATGCATTATGATTCAGACTTCAATTACGTGAGTACATTATACCTTTTCAGAAGGAATCTTGACTCATTTGGTACAATGATTAGAATAAGTTCTCTAATGAGCAACTTTTTTTTTCTTTTTATTGTTTACTGAGTAAATCCATGCTTCATGCACTTAATTCTTACATGCAGTCAGAGCCTTATTTTGAAGACAGAAATTCTGATTTTCTTATTGGTGTTTTCCAGTGTTAATCATCAATAATATATATTAAAAGTAATAAGAAGAATCACTAATTAATTTTCATAGACCTTAAAGAGGAAACAGGTTATCATTAGTCTGTTTTCACAGTTCAGAACTGAAACTCAACTAAACATAAAGATATCAACTCGTTGCTATTATTTAGCATGAAATTCTTCAATATAAGTATGAAGATCTCCAAGGCAAAAAGAAAAGAAGTGTTTTCCATGTGTAAAAAATTGAATCTCCTACAGGAACATTCTAGGTGCACAAATATTCTGTTCCAGAACGTGAGTCATTCAAGCAAATTTGTCATGTTTCAAACCCAAACTGAAAAACTTATTTGAATAAATATTTGATTTGAGAGCTTCACTTTATGAAACAGGGATTTCTGTCAGTCTGTGTTGGGAGACTGCAACAATACCTCTCTAACCCATGAAGTAGTGACAAACTCAGAAAATGTATGAGAGTAGATGGGGATGTGGCTGGGTAATATACTACAATATTAAAAGAGCAGGTTTTTTGTTTTGTTTTGTTTTTGTTTTGCTTTGCTTTTAATATAGATTGACTTATGTATTTAATTATGTGTTTTACTGAAGTCCATAAAAGTCCTAACCAAGAACTATGATAAGAATTATCAGAGTTGTAGAGGTCTATCTAAAATCTATATCAAAGATCTACTATCTTTTCAAAATGTTGGGAATTTGATTAGTGGTCAATACATATCCAATAAATATTTTTAATGATTGTTTCCACATACATTGTATCAGAAGTAGGTGCTATATAGGACTTCTGTACTTTGTCATGGTTTTGGCTGGGACAGTTAGTTTTCTTTGTAGAGGTTCACATAATGATGAAAATAGTGTTGATAACAGAGGGATGTTTCAGTCACTGCAGAGCAGTGCTTGCACAGAGCCAAGGATTTTCCTGCTCCTGGTGCTGCCTGGCCAGTGAGGAGGCTGGGGGTGCCCCAGGAGCTGGGATGGGACGTGGCCAGGACAGCTGGCCCAGGATGCCCAATGGGATGTCCCACACAGTGTGACACCATGCTCAGCAATAGCAGCTGGGGGAAAGGAGGAGGCAGGGGGGACATTGGGGTGATGGCATTTGTCCTAGCGAGCTGTCTTGGTCTCAACTCATGAGTTCTGGCTCTTTTACCTTTCTGATTCTCTCCCCCCATCCCACCTGGGGCAGTGAGAAAGTAGCTGTGTGGTGTTGAACTGCCTGCCAGGGTTAAACCACAACACATCACACTGCCAGAAGTCAGAAGTTCTTGATTTGAAAGGAGGCTTTTGTTTTATGAATTACATTATTGATTTTCAGTTATTACTCAATTTTGATGCAATTAAAGAACTGAAAAAAAAAAAATCCAAGATCTTCCAAACAAGTTTTTCTAGTGATATTATTATTATTTTTTCCCCATAAGGAATTAATGAAACAATGCCCTACTTTGAGACCGTGTTTGATTTTCATTTGGGCATTATTCTGCAAGGTTTTCAACTTCTCATGTCATAGGAAAAATATGCAATAAATATGCAATAGTACTTTTTATGGGAGCATGGAAGTTCAGCTCTGGTGTCCTGGTTATATTCAAGTTAATTAATTAATATTTTGCATACACTTTTCATAAAATTTTAAATGAAAATATTATTATTTCTTTAGAATCCTAGCAAATATAGTATGGCATGTACATTGCCCTCTACAAAAGACTACATTTCTTATTGTAGTTTAATTTTTGAAGCATTTTCAATTTTGAGGAACAATAATTGTAGAGACGTTAGCAATTCATAAAAAGCTAAAGTTACCTATTCAGATCAATGCTTACTTGTTGCAGGGTATCAAACCTTTCACAGTAAAATCAACTATATGTAAAAGAACAAAACTTAAATGAGATACTTGTAGTACATATGGTACAGTAATACGGCAATGTTACCATATAAAGATAAACCATAATGGATTTGAAGATTTCTGTGACCTTACTGACCGTTATGAGGACAGGAGCAATCAGAGTCCTCAAGCACAGATGTGTCTGGGGATATTAAGTGGTGCTCTTGACTCGGAGGGAGACAGGGTGTTAGGCACTCTTTACTTTCTATTGAACAGCACAGCTGGCCTGTGCAGATCAGAGCATCTGCTGCTCCCTCTGAAATGTTGTTGCTGCAATCCCTTTACCACAAGCTCTGCGTTATGCTTGATTCCAACGCCTGCCACTTGGATAATATAACTGAGAATTACCCCAGCACAAGGTAGAGACTACATTGTGCAATCCATAACATCACATTTACACTTTTAAAATCCAATAAGATCATTGTAGAAGTAGAGCTAGGATTAAAAAATACAGTTACACAGACATGTTTCATCCTGTGTTTCAGAAAACAGCAGAGGATAGGTATTCCTTCAGTGAACTGGTTCTCTCTGTCTTTTATCTTATGAAATATAAATACTCAGCAATCCAAATGCAAGAGATGATGAAGATCAATATACTTACATTCAGAGTTAATGAGTCTTTTTCTGTGGTATGAACAGTAAGAAGGAATTTGCGGAAGGGTTGTTAGCCATGAACTGATGGATTTACTTGGATTTGTTTCTGGTGATACAATTTTGACAGAAGGTGTTTCTGATATGTTTTCAGGACTGTAAAATGCCAGCCAGGCTGACCAGTGGGTGTACTGCATATCTGTGAATTATATAGTCAGTCAAATCACGATAATTAGGGAACCCATGAAAACAGAGGCTGAGTCCTTGGCTTCTTCCAAATTCTGGCAGGACTTTGGCCAGGAGCTTTCAGCTGGTCTCTGCAGGAGATCTGTTTCTTTGACCCTGTCATGATGCCATATTGTAGTTAGCCCAGGCTGCTGTAGCCTTCCTGGACACACTGGAGCCAGAAGGATCAATTATCATGAAGAGATCTGAAAAAAGTCAGCTTCCAAAGGCTGTGTTGGTGTTAAATCAGCATTGCATAATCTTGGGGAATCTCAGTGCCTCACCTGTTTTAGCACAGACAACTAGATGGCTTGGTCCTTATCTGTTGCATACCCTTAACATGCTCTGAGGAGGCAGTGATTCGATGATAGGATCTCACTGAGAAAAAGGGTTTGAAAACAGTCTTGTTATAAGAAAAAATTGCAAGAAAGGTAGGAGACCATTATGTGGCAGGGCAGCACAGCTCACCACCAGCTAAACACTTCCCTCTTTGGAGACTGAAAACAAGCAGGAAATAATATCACTCACAAATGTAACATTGCCCTTGCCTGGGATGGTAGTGTGTTTGGTTTTTTTGCCCCTGAGATAGGCAGTTAGTAAATCCCGCATAGTTGGAGGAAAAATAGAGGGCTCAATGCTACCTCATGCTGTAGCTTACTACAGTCCCAGCTACAGCAAGGCAGAATTATCTGCAGACTGGAGGGTTAGTGGGGAAAGGAGAGACCCCTGCCCATATGCACAGTCTCCCTAAGCTCTAATGATACTTGTCCAAAAGTTTTAATGGTCTCATGATCCCTGATGACATTGTAACATTATTTAGTTGTTTACTTATTTATTTAATATCAAGATTTTGAGAAACTCAAAAGTGCTATCCACCACTATTACCTCTGGGCTGTATGTGTTGTCTAAAATAAAAGTCCTAAAAGCAATTCTCAGAGTCAGAAAAGCAAAACAAAACAAATAATAATAATAATAAAGGTTTACTACAGCATGTTTTCCATTGGAGGGATCATTTATTCATCACTAGTATCATGGATCTTACTCTAGCCTCACACTATCAGAATAGCAACAGAAGGAGCAATATATTCTTCCAACATAGATATAAGGCCTTTATGCCATCCATGACATAAAGTCATCTTGAGTCTCTTGAAAACTCCAGTCTCTCAGCAAGAATAATTATTGCAAAGTATCCAGTCCAGACCTGATGTGGTTGTGCAAAGCTGCTCTGCAGAATACCATGAAGCATCTCACTGGACAGTTTGGCTTTTCAGCAGTGTGGTGGCCACATGGGGACTCTCATCCAGGTCACAGAGTCTGCATGACTGACATGAGAAGTAATCTGTCAGAGCACAACTCTGCTACTTGAAGCTGACTCTACCAGAGTCCCTGATGGGTATGAAGCCAGCTGTACAGACTGGGGATGCCTGTCACAAGGTATAACATTCAAAAGATCAGTTCTAGCTCCCTGACACACCTCTCTCCTCTCCCTTCCATTTAGAAAATAATATAATTATCTCAGTTATATCTTAACATCATGTATCAAAAATGGGCTGAAATGTTTAGATTTCTCTGATATATACCTAGTGTCTGACCTTCTTTAGGGTTTTGACCATTTTTCCTTCCCTTTCTAATACATCACTCCTGATAGAGAGGTTGTGGTAAGTGAATGACAGTGTTATGGACCAGACTGAAACAGGAAAGAACAGTTAGTCAATATTTTTTAGGTGACAGAAATATTAGCTGATATCTCTATAACACATGTTCATATAAAAGAACCTTTTTTAAAAGTTTACAGTAACAATAATGTCTGTAAATTTACACTGAATGAGAGTATCTCTCTTTAGAGCTTTATGGGCTAGCTTGGATCTTGTGCCATCCATTACAAATGCCCCAATCTCTAAAGTCCCAGTAGGTATATCACTCTTCATTAAGAAAAAGGGGATATATTCATTGACAATGAGGCAAATGATCTTAAATTGGAAGAACACCAGCTTTTCGTATCACATTAAACTACTTAGTTATCATGAAGAAAACACTATAGGCTAATGTCTTAAGAAGATGTAAAACAAAATTTGACTTCAGCTTTGAAAGTTTCATGAAAGTAATATATTTTTTGCTTTTGAATGATGCTAACTCTTTAAGAATTTTGAAAGTTGCTTTAATGAAAACTATGATCATTGTATTACATTATATATTCAGTAAGAGTAGTGGAAGTAGTGGAACATCGTGTATTAGAATGAATAACTGAAAGCTGGAAGAGACATTTATGCAGTCCAGTAATGCATTAGGAAAGTGCTTAATCTGAAGCAAACACAACTGTATATGCTGTTATTATGTACCCTTTCAGATTTAGCTATGACAGAGTACCTTACTTAACATTCTAAGATATTAGATAAAATTGAATATAACGCTTCAATTCATCCTAATTTTAAGTAGGTATGCCTTGTGTGTTTTGTTGGTTTTTTTTTAAGAAAACTTTTTTCCAGTGAATGCAGAAACCATCATGAGGTGGAACACTATGCTACCACTTCTTTTAGGAAAACAGTTGCATCCTGAATGGCAATTTATTTTTTTTCTCTGCATTTGCTTAATGATATTATTCATAGGGAGATAATTTGTCGCAGTATGAGACTGCCTGCTCCAGAGGAACTCAGCAGGAGCTGGGAGCTGCTGCCTCTCTCAGGTCACTCTGCTGTGAGGCAACAGCTTGTATGCCTATAGGAACTCGCCTACACCCACCCCTTTCCCCAAAGAAATATCACTCCTCTGTTCCCACTGTCACTTTCTTTTTCAATACTGTGTAGCATCTCAAAAAATCCCCTAAGAAATAGTAAATATACTTCTACACACTTATGTCTCCACCCAAACATGGATTTATAAGTGGAAAGAGTGTTCTCCCTGAATGCATAAAGTAGCTCTTTGAAGCTTTAATCTATGTCCATATGTCCATCAACAAATACAAAAAAATATTGAGGAAGAAGAAACTTTTATGCAAAAATGCCAGCCTAAATGTCAAAAGTGATTAGTTTCATTATTGAACTGAGGAAATCTGCTATAAGGAAAAAACAAAAAAAAAAAAAAAAAAAAAAAAAAAAGGAAAAAGAAAAAAGAAAAAAGAAAAAAAAAGACTTTTCAATGTCTTTCCAGATAGATATGTCTTGCATATCTTCATCACTGTGCATGTATGAGGCTATTACATGATGATGTCTGACACCAATATTACTTGGAGTGTTATAGCCAAACACCTGTCTTTGGATAATCTGTATTTTATTTAATTTCTCAAATTCCTCTAATTGTTAACTTCCACATCTTTTTATCTGTGACCATTTTTGAAAATAGATGGGAGCTATAGATTTTATTTTATTTTTTCCAGAGTTACCAGAAAATTATTAAAGGATTAGATGAATGTTTCCTCCACCATTATAGAATAAATTGGACTTGGATCAGTGGTTCATTTTATAAAGTGGATATTGTAATATGTTCATTTAGCACTTCCTAATGACTTTGGAGAGCCTACAAAATTAGTAGATTGGCTTTATTAGGAAGAGCTGTCATTAGATGTGAAATTCAAAACTCTAGTCTAGTTGAGAAAAACAAAAGCATCTCTCAATATCTTCTGCCTTGTGCAGTCCTTTGGAATTTAACACCTCTTTGTAATTCTCCCCTTTCTTCCCTGCTTTCTTTAATTAGTGCCCCTGTGTACTTACTGAAGTCCTCAGCAACAAAATATTGTTAAAATACACAAAAGTGCAAAATTGCCTTAGCATGAGGTTATTAAAAAATGTGTTGTGTTTTGTTTTTTCTTCAGGATCATTGTGACTTTGGATTTCCTAAATATGCTAATTTAGATGTAAATGACCTAGACATTCATAGAGGCAGAAGCGAAGGGACTGGGTAGTGGACCATTTTTTGAAAGCAAGGAATCAAGTGTTCTTCTAGACCTATGGCTTCACTTGAAGTACTGTTGCTTTACTAGGATAAATAGGAGATGTATGGGTTCAGTGACTTTGAAAATGAGGTTATATAAACTCTGTAGGGATCCTTACTTTGTTTCATGCCCTCATTGCAAGTGTCATGTAGAAGTCACATAGTCACTTGTGTCAAAGAGATTATAGTTTTCTCTCTCCTAACACTTTGTGCCTTCCATCCTTTCTTATCTTGAACTCTGGAGTACGCCCATTGTCTTGAACAACATTCTTCCCACATGCCTCATAAGATTGATTATGCAGCTAAATTTAGACAGAAACATACTTTTATTTATTTATTTATTTATTTCCCTGTGGGGAGGTGGATCTATAATTTATGCTGTTCAGTACTGAAGTTGACTTTTGTTGTAGTACTGTTTTGTGTAGGGGTCTAGAAAACCATGTTTCTTTCTCCCCTCTTGTGTGAAAGAAGCGGAAAATTAACTGGTTTTACGTCACTTAGTTATTCGGCAGGGTGACTTTTCCTTATTGATTTATTTGAGGACTTTTTGTCAAGAACTCGCAATTTAGACTCTCTTTAACTTGCTGCTTAAAATTGCATGTTCATTTCTCTATATAAGAAGAATTGCCCAAAACAATGGAAAACTAGCCATGGATATTCTGGTTAGTTATAACTCATGGACATATACATGTATGTATACATATATATTTTTTACTTGTGGAAGATGAAATTTTAATAGTTTTTTTGTTGTTGTTTTGTTTTGTTTTGTTTTGTTTTCATTGTGGTTTTGCACATTTAAATTTAGCAATGGTAGTCAATTAGAGAAGCCTTAATTATCAAAGAATACTTTAGAGGACTTAAAATCTAGGCTTATCTTAATTCTGGCAGTACTATAGACCAACTTAGGTAATACGGAGAGAGCTAAGTCTGTCTATTTTTTTTTTTCAGCTTGAGCAGATTTATTTACTTAAGTTCCAGTCAATTGCACTTATGCAATTCCATTGTAGTCCTAATCTAAAGACAGTGGGGTGGCCCAGCATTAGCTGGGTTTTAATTTTGCCTTCAGAATCTTTATTACTGGTGATGATGTGTGAAAAAGAAAGAGCACAGCTTGGCTTTCAGAAACCAGGGTGAGTTTGTTTGGTTGATGCTTAGGAATAAAAACAAACAAAGCCTTTGTAAACTAGTAACAGATGAAGTAGAAGTCCTTTGAAATAATAAAGATGGGAATCTACTCAGAAATTCATCATTAGAATACATCATCAGTTTAACTTGTAGGTGATGCAAATTTTGTGTTTGCAAAGTAATTATAAAATACTTATTTAAAGGGGTAGCTCATATTAAACAAAACAGTGTGTAACACTAACTTTCAGTATTTATAATGTATCACTTGGATGGCCTTTATATTCAACAGAAAGACAGATACATGCTTAGAGTGTGATTCATTTGGCCTGTTTCAAATAGGAAATAGATGAAATGTCATGCAAGTACCTATTTCTCTCCACTACCTACAAAGAAAACCTAAAGAAAGTAGATGAAATGCAAATTTATTATTGTCATGTTTATATTTATGCAAATTAAAATTCACAATTTAGTGTTTGAAGTTAATTAAAGATGTGCACTTCTGTACAGAGTTGGCATAAAAGTCATTTTTTATCATGCATTTTTTAACTTGAGAATATATTTTTCTCATACAATATTGAGCACTGGTATTTGTATCTTTCCCTACAAACAAACACTACCTTCTGAAATAGCATGCTGTTGTGAAGGGCTTGGAAAAACAGGGAGAAAAAGAGTGACAGGATAAAACAAAATGACAATTGCTTGAAATACTAAGTATAATTTATATTGGTATCTAGCAAACAAAATCTAATACAACAAAGCACATATCATTTCCAGTAAGCCTTACTAAAACAAGACATTAAAATGGAATAAAATGTCTCTGATAATATCTTTTCTTAGACTAAGTTTGCCCCTAAAACAATTTGCTGACATAGCTGGGCTGAGGAGGGGTGAGATATAATACTTACTGATTTAAGTATGCTAGCATCTGCCTGGATATATAAATGCTTGTAAAATGGAAGGAAGGAAGGAAGGAAGGAAGGAAGGAAGGAAGGAAGGAAGGAAGGAAGGAAGGAAGGAAGGAAGGAAGGAAGGAAGGAAGGAAGGAAGGAAGGAAGGAAGGAAGGAAGGAAGGAAGGAAGGAAGGAAGGAAGGAAGGAAGGAAGGAAGGAAGGAAGGAAGGAAGGAAGGAAGGAAATAATGCTTGCTCTATCTCCATTGTTAGGGTTTACCAATTTATCTGTAGTGTACAGCTTTATCAGCAGGCCCTTCTAACTTTATTGAAGGCCTTCCTGACATTTGAAAGAATCAGACTTTGTATTCCTGTTTTTTTGCTAACATTATAAATCACCTCCAATGAACAACTTTCCTAAGTGAGTGGTCACTTATTAGATATGCATTTTCATTCAATAAAGATGTGCTGACTAGCTGAATATATGCTAAAATTTTATGAATTCCCCTCCTCATTTCTGCCAAACTATATGAATCCATTTAATAATTTCTGGCATATTGTGTTATGTCACTATGTATGACCTGAATGTATCCAGACATATGTTATATGGAGCCTTTATCTTCTCCTTTTCAGTGGGTGGGAGAAAGTCTATTGCTTATCAGGAAACTGCCATGTTTAATTCTTGAGGGTGTTTAGTTCCAGAATATAGAAGGATTTGCATATTTGGGATATTTATTTTATGCTACCCTGGCAATTCTTGGTTCTGTAACCTTCTGAAAAGTTTGCAGTTCTTCATAGCACTTAGGGAGTAAGGTGAGTGCTACTATATGCCCTAGACAGAAGGTGGCTTAACATTCCTCACAGTAGCACATTTTTCATACCGTTTTAAATACATCTGCTTTCAGTACAGTCAGACTACAGGGGGGTGGTTGGGCATTGTGGTCTTGCCAGCTTAGGGAAAATACAGCAGTGTTAACAAACGCAGCATTTTAAATGCTGTAAGTCTACAGGAATAAGTCCATTTGTAAATTCTCTCATTTTAATATATTTAAGTCAGATTTGTTTTGTTTTGTTTTCAATTTGAATGAAAAATGAAAAACTACAAAACAACCCCCAAACTTAGCAATTTTTATTCCATTATGAGACCATTCACATGAGTTGTTACACCAGTGACATATAAGTTTT
This sequence comes from Anas platyrhynchos, assembly GCF_047663525.1. Taxonomy (NCBI): domain Eukaryota; kingdom Metazoa; phylum Chordata; class Aves; order Anseriformes; family Anatidae; genus Anas; species Anas platyrhynchos. The sequence goes on from NC_092589.1 coordinate 70,781,809, forward strand.
AAGTAAAAACATCTGTGCTTTTAGAACACAGACAAGCCCTTAGAGAGGAACTTTTTATAGCTCACCAAACCTCCCCTGTTTTTCTGTGTGGCAAAGCTCTGCTACTGTGCTCAGAGTGATCCTGATTTGTACTTTGTGCCAGCTTAATGCCCTACTGGAGGTGTTGTTATACTGGGATTTTGTGTGCATAATTTTTTCTTGATGGTTGTCTTTCCTCTATCAGTATAACAAATAGCTCTGCTAGTAAAATTACTTCCCTACTTTTAGCTTATATGTAAACTGCCTATAACAAAACAGTCACATTTATCTGGACTCCTTCTTCTATCAGATTACTCTGTCTCCTCGATCTCCTCGATTACTCCAGCATGACCATTTGACTGCTCTCTACATTAATTCTATAAAAGTTATCCAGGCTGAAAACAGAACAAGGGACATCATTCTGTAGGATAAAAAAAAAAAAAAAGCACTATTGCATCTGACCTGAGATTTCTGTAGGATCTGTGTATCTCAGTTACTAAGCTTTTTGTGAACCACAGCAAAAATTCGAGCACATACAGTGTGATGAGAGTATCGTCTAGTAAAAAAAAAAGCAAGTGAGATCTCATTCAGTTGTGTCTAATAGATTTTTTATGAGAGGTGTGCAGAAAATCTCATCTTCTGTAAAGCCCTTAATGGTGTTTGCTCTTATTACTAAATATTGCAAAATCCCTTTGGGGATTTCTAATACATAACCAACATAACATCACATATCTTATCCTGGAGATTCCTAACATCTTGCTGTCCCTGTTCTTTCACCTTATGCATCTTTCTGAGTTAACTCTTTCTTATGCAACAGCATATCAGGAGAAACAAATTGCAAACAATGTTGATCTGGCACCTGAGGCTCTTTAATTAGCCAGGATGCCAAACTATAATGAGAACAAATTGCTAGAGAGAGCTTTCTGATGTTTTCTTTTGTTTTTCATTGAGCAAGATTATGGTGAATAAAAGATAGCATTAGGCAAAGTTCAGGTAGGTGCTTGGATTTTTTTGTTAATAATAGGAACCTTTTTTTTTTTTTTTTTTTTTTACCTTAACTGCAGACCTGCTGTCTGCACCCTGCAGACCTGCAATATATGCACCCTTTAGGGCTCAGAGAAATGAAACAGCAGCCTGGTTCTTCCTGGTGCCATGGTGAAAACTTCACAGTGCTCACTGTTCCATGCTTGTCAGTGCCCCTCCAAGAGATGTGGTGGAAGGAATCCCTAGCTAGCTTCCAGGGCAGAATGAAATAAGCTATGGAAATGGCTTTATCGGCTAGGCTGTACAAAGCTGATCTCATCTGCAGTGGATGAGGAAGCAGTTGTATGAACTACATTGCTGGCTCTGCAGTGGGGGTAGAACCTCTAGCCAAAGAATCACAGAATCACAGAATCACAGAATCTCTAGGTTGGAAGAGACCTCAAGATCATCGAGTCCAACCTCTGACCTAACACTAACAGTCCCCACTAAACCATATCCCAAGAAGAAGCAAAAAGAAACAGTGTTTCTAGGTAGCTCTGCAGACCCCAGTAAGAATGTTTTTCTCCAGTATACTTCATGCCTGAACAATGAACCAGTTATGCCTCATTTGGTTAGCACTTAGTAAACATGGCACATCTAAATTAGGTGTATCAAGCCCATCTTATGTGTTATTTTGGGAAGTATTAAACAAAGGTTATTAAATAATGTATCACAAAACTATTGCCACCTCCAGCTATTGTTGAAATAGTTGGTGAAATCAGTGCCTCTGTTACCTTCTTTTCACCCATTTCATACAACAGTGAAGTTGTTGAAAAAAATGCATGCTTGCCCACCACTTCTGGATTAACCTCATATTTGGACAGCAAGTCAAGGTACCTAAAATAAGAAAAAAAGTTCTTGTAAACCATTATCATTATATTTTTCAACCAATACCCCAGTAAAATGAATTATATGAAATACAAAGTAGAGTCACCAGGACCAGCCCAACAGAGTGTGAGAAAGCCTACAAGTACTTACACATCCACTGCATACATCCTAACCATGCAGGTTAGGTTAAAGCAGTGTTGTTCAGGTGATTTCCCCAGTATATACCTGCCACCCACCTCAACAGAATATCTCTGCCTGAGGCAGCATGACTTCAAAATCATTCTTTATGTAACTTTAATCCTTAGGATAGAATATCAGTGCCACTGGTCAAGAGGATTTCCTCCTGATGGATCAGAAATTGTTCAGATTTTCTGTAAGTTCAAGGACTTAAGCCTTTAATTACACCACTGAAAGATCAAAAGAAAAAAAAAATAAAAAATTCACCCATGGTGCTTGGTCAAAAATTCTGTTTCCTCAGTGTAAAACATTAAAATATATTTTTTTTTTTTTTTTTTTTTAATTTTTTTTCCTAGACTTGGTGTGCTTGACCATGTTTTCTTCATGTTTTGAGAAGGATTTAAACCAAAATAATTATATACAATTTGGCTTCCTTTTACATTTCAGAACTTCAGTCGTATAAGAAAGGTGACCTAGCAGTTGGATTAGGACCAGATCAATTCCAGAGGCGAATTATTTAATTAGTTCTTTACAGCAAGTAACCCATCTGTAATATGGATGCTTTGATAGATTGAAACGTCACAAAAGGCTATTTTTTTTTTCTAAAATATTTATTTTAGAAATACGTTAGTGCAATTGCTCAAACATGGAAGCTTACTTCAGGTTTCTGTACCTGAAATTCAAATGCAAACAATACTTAGTTATTTTAATATTTATATAGTATTTAATTAGATGAAGTTTTAAATAAGGAACTAATACAAAAAGAGAGTGTAAAGCAAGCCACCCTCCTTTACCTTCTGTTACTAATCATCAGCCAAGGTTTTCCATCTTGGACTGGATGCAATGTATTAGTGGTTCACTGCTTGAGATTTGCACTTAGTTTTGACTGAAACCATGAATAAAATTAAATTATTTGATTTTGATTCTAGTAAATATTTATTTGTAAGACAAGACTATTACAGAGCCAAGTATAATTCGCAGTACCAAGGTAGCAGTTGTAAAAAAGTAAAGGTGTTGACAGGCTTTTATGAGGACACTTACAGTGTTGTGCATACATTATTTTATTTCCACATCTAGCCAATGAGTTTACCATTCCTTCCACAGGAGACCTAAGAATTCCTTAAAAATTTCTATATGCAGTCAGAAGTCCAATGTTGAACACAATATTCAACTGGGAAGATGTAAGGTTCCAGAAACAATCTTCTTTCTTCTTTTGTCTTTCAAATGGAATAAAATAACTATTGGACAGACTCCACATTTTGTCTGTGTTATCCAAGGTATTTTCTTTAGCATTAATATTATTGAAGATTCCTAGAGATTCTTTATTCTTATGGTCATGATTGAAAACTGTATTTTACTACTTTGTTGAAAAGTCCAGCGGAACTGTCAAGAAACTAAGTCTATTTTGTCAAACTCTCCATTCTCAGATTTTTAGTTAGAATCTGAATCTTAACAGAGTTTTAAACTATTTCTCATATTAAATGAATTCTGAAAACTTAAGAGCACACAAACTTAAAAATCGTTCAGCTTGAAAACAGAATGGAGTAGCTTGCCTTTTAGCAGTGAGTAAGCAGTGTATGTATTGATTACAAACAACATAAGCTTTGGAGCTACCTGATGACCCAGTCTTAAAATGTTTATTGTTGATTAGAATGATCATTTCAAGTCAGTGGCAGAATACACAATGCTGGACCACATCCAGACTCTTAAAACTGTTAATGGCTGCCCTCCTCCAACAGATGGCCACTGTGTTTGTTTTATGGAAGAGTTTGGATCCATGCAGTTAAATGCACTTCTGGCTTGTTGCAACTAGAGGTGCTACAGTTGGAAGAGCCATTTCCACAAGCAGATGACATCATGGCATAATTTATACCAAAAAAAAGAATAAAAAAATAAAAAAATAAAAAAATAAAATTGTCAAATCACTAAAATGAAAGAATTCGTTTCTAGTGATTTGAAGAAAAGGTTGAAATCAAAGAGGGCATGTCATTACAAGTTGCTCATTCACTGATGGCCCAATTTATTTTGTATTATAATAAATTTGGTAACTGTTGATAGAAAAAGTCATACACAAATGCCTCCTTCCATTTATCTTAATAGTAATGCAATGTTACATTGCAGCATGAATGAAAAGCTGGTATGTTTCAAAGCCTTGGCAGCTTGCGGTGACCTTCAGGAGAAATGAAATGCTCTGTTGGCTAGGGAAACAATTGAGCTGAAACCAGTCAGGCGCAGTAAACTCAGAGACAGTCTTTCCAAATTAAAAGCTGTTCAAAACAAGGCAAAAAAATGAGAATGTACCATCTTGCTGCAAGGTGATTTTATGCACAGATTACAACAGGAGAAAAAAGGCAAAGTTCAGATCTAAAGGAATTCCCATTAACTTGAAAAATTTCAAGATTAGGTTGAACATTAGCATCTAAAGGTAGTTGATGTATGAACATGCTGTAGAAGCCATAACCTGTTGAAAAGCTCTGAGATAAATTTAGGCTATTGACCTTTTAGCACATTAGGGCATGAAATAAATCACTGGCTGCAAGTAGTAAATTTGCTACAATAAAAATGCTTTCCAAGTACTTCTAGTTATAAAATTTTGCAGTCAAGAACACTACATATGTGGAATAACCTTTTAATATTTCAATTATGTCTGAATATTATGGACCCAATCCTGCATTTTTGTATGTCCAAAATTCTTATTAAAGTCAATGGGCATGGGTATTTTAGAGGATAAGGAAGAAAAGGTCAGATTTGAAATCAGCCAGCAATGTCCTCATAAATTAGTGGTTATTTACAAACTGATAAAGAGCCCAGATTAATCTCTAATAAATTTTCTCATATTTCAGTTGGAATGCTTAGGCATATATTATTTGGTGTTAAGATGTGCAAGATCTTTATTTCTTCAATGTATGGGCAGGTACTGTGAAGAGTGAGAAGCTACTGCTGCAAGTTTCAGCCCATACTCAAAGTTCTGCTGGCGTAACTGTGCAAACTGCATCTGAAAATGCCTACATAACTAGTTAATAGAGATTCTGCTATAGACGCAGTTATATAACGAAGTGTCCTTTTGAATATCTTAACAATGTTTCAGAAGTAGATTTTGTATTTCTGTTCGTTGAGCCTTGATGACACAGGAAGTTGCATTTTTATCTGTTTTAGCAACACAGATGTAACAAGAACTTACTTCAAGATAGACAATGCTTAGGTCTTCTTTCTGCCCACTGCAGAATAATTTTATGAGTGATATATAAATGCTTACATAGCTTTAAAAGAAAAGAAAGTATTGATGGTATGTGTTTGGGGAAAGGAATTATATCTTCTGTCTTTGTGCATTTTCTTGGCTTTAATGTTATTTAGACATGTTTCTCTTTGCAGAAGACATAAAAAAATATAAACCACACAGCATGTATTCATCTATAAATGTCAAAAGGCGTTCCTCAAGGTGACAGAGGCTTTATTTTTTTCCCCTTATAATTGTAATATGTACAGTATTAACTGGCCAAGAATAGGTTTTTCCAGAAATTCTTGGGAACTGTTTTTCCCTTGGAAGTTCGTAAAAGTTATTTGGGGCTTAATATCTTTCAAGATCAGATTTTGGCAGAGAAAGGGTGAGTGTTGTCTTACTGCAGCATGAGATATAGCTGATTTTATCAATGCTAGGCCTAGCTACATTCTCATTGTTCAAAGAATTTGAAATCTGAATGAAAGGAAACATAACTCTGCTTTATTAGTTGAAGCTCCCTCACTTTACCAGGTCAGCAACATTTCTTGACACCAGAAATCCTGTCCTTGCCCCCTCCTTGGCTGAAGCAGAGAATAGTTTCCCTTCTCTTCCAATGAACCCTTTAAAGGATTCTAACAGGTGGATAATCAGCTTTTAATAAAAGAAAATGATTTACAGAGTGCTATAATGGATAGGGTCCTGTATGTTATTAATCTCAACAAATAACAATGATTAGCCAACTATGAAATCTTTTTTATATGTCTTTTTTTTACCTTTAGTATCCAACAAGACTACGTAGTCATGCCTGATTTGCACTGTTACATATCCAATATATGTTTCCTTCCCCGAAATAAGTATTCAAGACATATGCTTTTATTATGCTCATGGGAATAATTCTCCCCAAACAGCTCTCTTCTGAGATTTTTCAGGGAATATCATGTAAGAAGTGATTTTTTGCACAAATGTCTTAGAGAACCCACAAGGCTGAAATTAGCAGATTTTCTTCAATTCTGAAGTCATATTAACATTTGAAGAGACAATGAGAGGCCAGGTTCCATATACTGGTTGCTATTTATTAAAAACAAAATAAAATAAAATAAAATAAAATAAAATAAAATAAAATAAAATAAAATAAAATAAAATAAAATAAAATAAAATAAAATAAAATTTAAAATATATACTAAAATAAAAGCTTTGGGAGTAGAATCAGTCTCCTAGTTTCCTACTCCTAAGTTTAACAATATTATGGATAGTATGAACAATCACATGTGCCCTGATATCTACCCTTCATTCCTAAGTGTTACTTGTGGTTGAAATGCTATCTTTTGCTAGACCTGCTGCATTCCAGCAAGGCCTTGTTAAATTTGCGCAAAGATGACATGTAAAGGAAAGATTTGTATTCTTCAACAATTGTATTTAGGGGGAAAAAATAAGAAAGAAAAAAAATAATAAAAATAAACCTTTTGTCTCATTATTATTTTTAATTTGACTACCAGCAACTTCCTGATTTACCTCACAAAATTAGAGTCTATTCATGAAGCTCCTTTATTTGGTCTTTCTTCAGAGTTTGATGTCCACAGAAAATCTGAATACAAAACAATCATGTACTTTTACTCTCAGCATATTACTGGAGTTCAGCACTCTGTACAGCTTATTTGGCTCTCTGCATAATGCCGTATATGGCAAAGACATTGAGATAATAGGTCCTATGTATACAGAGCATTCTAAGAGTTTGGTGAAGGACAGAGTGGGAGCATTTGGGAGGATGCTGCGATAATAGTTGACCTTGCATGAGACAACCAAGGACATAAATAAGTTGCAAGAGTAGTAAAGTATACAGAAAAGGAAACACAAAAGTGGAGAAAGACAGTTAAAATAAAAAAAAAAAAAAAGGGCACCAGAAAGTCAAAAACTTAAGATCTTTCACATTGACTATTATCACTTTGCATATATTTCTTTTATTGGAAGCTAATTTTCACAGGCATCAAAGAAGAGTTATTTCATCCTAGACTCCCCTTCTGTTTTGTTTGTTTGTTTGTTTGTTTGTTTGTTTTGTTTTCTTGTTGTTGTTGTTGTAGTTGTTTGGTTTGGTTTTGTCTTATTGTTTTTTGTCTTTTCATCTTTTATTTTGTTTCTTTATTTTTAATCTTTCTACTTTTCAGTTTGGGGTGAGATTTTTGAAGATGGATGTAACATGATACTTTCATGTTTGCCTGTCTAACTTGGTAGCCTCTGATCTATTGACATTAAAACAAGATTTTAGATTATCAGGTGTTGCTTCAGGTGAGCATATAATTACAGGGCAAACAAGCATTTTATCCTTATGTATTTAGAATTATTTGTGTGATTAACCAGCAATGAGTGAGAAAGAAGTGGTTGCCTGTTAGGTGGTCATGTGTTAGTCTTACAGGAGAAAATATTTACAGTTATAATGTCTGTACAAATAGGAAGCTTGGTAGTTAATATGTTTTCTATTGGATCAACAAATCACTACTAAGCACAGAGGATTTGCAATAGAAAAGAGAGGTAACAGCCAGCACTTCATTTACTTTCTTTTAGGCAACTTGGCAAGTATTCTCCTTAAGGATACAGACAATAAAAAGCCACAAACTGCAACATAGATCGATAAAAATTGAAATTCCACTAAATGTTCAGAACATGCATCTCAACCACACATTCTCAAGTATTCATTTTTTACTATTTTTTTTCTCCCACTGAGAACGTCAAAACTATTGTCAGAAGTTGACAGAAGTTTTCTGGAAAAAACAACACCTGAACTGAACTCTAATGTCTTATGCATACCCAGCTTGAAAAAAGACATAAAAGTCCAATTTTGTGAAGTCCTGAGCACAGCTCATTTACAATCAATTTCTTGATATGTGTCAATTTGTACAAACAAAAACTCAAGTACATTAATTGCTAAAGTTTGAAAATCTACACATAGACAAATTTCTTAGTCTAAAATTCCTGATACTCTAGCTCTCAAGTAAAATGTAGCTAAAAAGTTCCATAGAATTCTAACTTGTGATCAGAGGTTGAATTTTGGTCCAGGCCTTTAATATCCTTGGAAAGTAGATATTTCTGGAATATTAAGTATATTATAATCTTCAATAGTTTTCTACAGAGGATCACTGCTAACATGAATGCTGACACTGTCTTTGTTCTTGCACATGTACAGAAAGTGAAGTACATGAAGCATAGAGACTTCAAAGGGACATTAAATGAATATAATATACCTTTAAAATACTTTTATTAATTTATTATTGATATAAATGGCTTATTTTTATAATTATGTTATTATTTTAAAGTGAAATGCTTCCGTGTACATCTTGGAAGTATTCTTTTGGAATCTGAGCAGAAGCTGCTGCACATTTCATTATTTAAACTTGCACTAGTTCTTTAGGTTCCCTGTGAAATTCTCTGTGAATTCATGCTCATGCTCTGTCGTGTTTGTTTGTTTGTTTTTTCCCCTGGATAAGAAAAATCCCCTTGCTCTTTCTGATCTAAATATAAGGAATGGCTAGTGGAAAGTTGAGAAGCTTAGTTAAAATGAAGACCCTTTGCCTTTATGTGTTACAGACTATATATTGGTATTTGTTTTGAGAAGTAAAGTGATGCTACACTCGTTTGATGTCTGAAAAAGGAAACATGAAATCCCTGCTTTAGCACAAGCCAAGGAATTATGGTGAAATGTCTGGTAGAATTCAGCCTACAAAAACTGGAAGGGTAGAAAGGTTTCATTTAGTCTCTTTATCAATATTAAAGAAAGAGTAGGAATCCAAGAAAAAAAGAGGTACTTTCAGGTACTTTCAAGCAAGAGCAATCCTTAATCTCAGAAGAAAACTAGATGATATTGTCCTCTCCTTTGCTGTCACCCAGAAACTTTCCTTAAAGCTTCCTGAGTCCTTCCCAGACCCAATCCTGCTCATCCTCCCACAAAGCTTTCTTTTCCTTGCTGATATTCTTTAAAGTCACTTTTCACAACTCAGATGTGACCTTTGCAACTCTGGCACATGATAGCAGAGAACTAATTTATTTATTTATTATTTCAATTTGTTTAAGCTCTATCTCTGTTTTAGATGTGGTAGTTAAAAGCTTAAATTTTCCTGAATCCAAAATGAGCAGTGGGCAACATCTGAAAAGGTTCTAAATATGAACAGAAAATTGAATTCATCATTTAGCAGCACTAATTAAAATTTTTGTTTGTTCAGTGCCTTCGTTGTTTATTTTAATATTAATACTTTATTAGGCATTGAGAAAAAAACTGCAGTTCTTAGTAAAATGCAAATTCACTTTTGTTGCTTTAAATAAAAATGCAAATTCCTTCTTCCCACTTATCTCTTCAAAAAGAGAACACAGCAATAAAAAAGGAAAAAAAAAAAATCTTTCTGCCACCTGCACTTCCTTCTCTAGCCTCGGCCACACAGGAAAGTTATATAGGTATAAAAAAAAAAAAAAGATGAATTTAAATTGCTTTACTAAATAGGTCAAAATTGGTTTGTGGACACCATTTTCATTAGAATAGTGAAATATAAGTGAATAATTTTATGGGTCAGCTGGGACCAGATTTATGAATGAAATCAGCCTTGCACAGATATGAAGCCATGGACATATGAACAGAGACACAGAGGTCAAGGCATAAACCAAATCACCATACTTCATGCAAAGAAAAAAATATATCATATTAACCTTCATTTAAGGCAGTGTAGATGACTGCCATTTCAAGAATCTGTTTCATGACTCTAAAGAGTTTGAATATTTTTAGGATAAGGATGTCATCCCTTGTCAAAAATGTATGCATTTGTATGCTTCTAGATTAAAGAATATATCTGTAGTGAAGCTACAGAGGCAGCTTTAGTTCAACATGAAAACATAGATCTAGTCTAAATTGTATAGACTATGACTAAATTGTATTGCTAGTGGCAACATAAAAATTGCAATAGACTAATCTATTCTACTCGTGTGAAATACCTAGATATACTCCTTTTCACTGTCTGCACAGGTGTCTATCACAGTATAACTATCAGCTTTGACATATTAGGAAGTGACCGGGTGACAATATGTTACCAGGCATCAGTGACTCCATGATAACTGTACATTGTGCATGCTCCATTTGCTCATGATAAATGTGAGGTATTTGATTCAGGTTACTCTTCAATAAGGAGGGTAAGCTTCTTGACTTATGCAGAGGATGCTGCAGAGTAAGATTATGCATAAGAACATCAGAGCAGCTGATTCACAGTACTACATTTGTGGGTTAAAGCTTTATGCCAGATTGAAATCCAATTTAAGTTAAATCAGTGTAATTCTGCCCCACAGGTGGGACATTAAGATTAGTGCATTAGTACACAATAAAAGCTATACTGGTACAATCTATGATTTAAGTAATCACCCAGTGTTAGTAGGCATATCCTGTATGGAAAAGGAATATCATACCAGTTTATGGGCAAATTTACATTAGCATATATATGAGCCAAAAACCTGACAGTCCAACCTCTGGTTGACACAACTGTAGCACTAAAAGCATCTAAAAGCATGTAAAGAAGCAGTTAAGACAAAAATATCAAGCTTCTACCAGCAGCATTCAAAGATGTTATGTTTCTGGTCAGTCTAGATATAATATCCCTAAATGAAACAGTATAAAAGCAGAATTGCTAGTTCAAAAGCCAGGAGAAAAAAAAAAAAAAAAAAAAGAAAAAAAAAGATAGGAGATAGGATATGTTATTCTGTTAAAGGAGTTGACTTAAGCTGTACCCGCAGGAAAAGCTATTTTATCAGAATGATCTATTTCTGTACTACAAAGGAGAGGCTGGTGTAATTCTATCAGGGCAGCACTTATCGCCAAACCTGTTAAGTACAGCCAGGCTCTCAAGATAACTTATTTATCATAGAAAGAGGAAAGGTGTGCTGGAGTAAAGTATATTGGCTGGAGTACAGTTCTGATGACATGAGTTACCTTCGCAAGAGTATTCTGCTTGTCATATTCCAGAACAAAATACTCCTGGAGTAGAAGTCCTGAGACAACTTTTTATTGTGTAAGTGGTCTTATCAGGGCTTACACAAACTATATATTTAAAAAGTAACTAAAAATGTAAAAGTACTAACTGCAGCAGCTACATAAAATTGCATTTATGTTCAAAAAAAAAAAAAAATTCAGTGTAGACCAGTATTTAGGCTCCAAATATATTTCCTTGGAAATTCTGATTGAATTTTATTGTAGATTAGCACTTAAGTGGACCTGGTGGTCCACTTCATGTGTAATGCAGGTTATTTGTAACTTGTTCTTTACTGTAATAAATAATGATCTTATCTTGATGAGACCTGAGAAAGGACCTGGAGCTTCTGATCTCTTGTGCTGTGTCCTGCTCTGCCTGAGGTCTTACTCATGCACTGCATCTTAAGAATTCCAAATTTATTTTAAAATTTTCTGCAAAGTTTCACAGCTACATATATATACATGTATGTAGATAGGGAGGACATGGAGAAAATTATAAAATGATTTATTTGTTATAAATATTAAATTGAATTGCGGTGGTTGAAAAGAATGTTCAAATAAAACTTATCTCTTCAGATGCACATGCTTAATTTGAGATTTTGGCAAAAACTTGTCCTACTTTGTATTTCTTCCTCATTTCTATCCAAGATTTGTCACCTGTTGTTTTCATTAGCATTTCTTTTCTGTTTCTGCCTTTATTTTCCTGCCTGTCACAGCTTTTTTCCTTCTCTGAAAAGTGCCAGAATAAGCTTACGAAGTTATTACTCCAAGTGACTTTTTTTTAATTTATTTTTCTGGAATATGAGATACTTTCAGTTCCTATGTTTATTAAGTTCAAAAGAGAGACATCCTCTGTCCTCAGTAAAGTAGACAGGGCCTTTTAGTTATTCTGTCTCTTTGAAAATAATCACTTAATACAACAATTTCTTGATCTTGACATTTCTAACTTATACCTGAAAAGTATTTACAATTGAACACAAAACTGGAAAGATACAGGTTTTTTTACATATATCCTGTACATTAGAAAACCTACACTCCTGTAAAAGTTTTGGCATTTAAAGTGATTCTTATGTTTAAATAACCTTCACAAAATCAGAAGCTCAGTTCAAAGACTTTTTGGAAACAGGGAGGACTCCATCTTCTTGTCCTTTTTTTCAGTTCAGATGCATTAAAATGTTGTACATGCCAATCACTATTGTTTGAATTTTTGGTCAATAATAATGGATTAGTTTTTGCATTATGCTAATGAGATACCCATGAAGGGTAAATTTAATATTGTGATAAATGCAGGGACTACTTGTACGCTGATATTCTTAAGAACTATTTATTGAATTTGTAAAACTTTTTTTTTTTTTTTTAATAATTATTCTTTAGTTGAGTTTTCTGTTGAGTGGATGGCATTTTCTCCAGGAATGAAGTATGGAAAATTTGGAAGAATTATTCCATTGACAACCATAAATAGACTATTCAAAAAAATTTAGCCACTAATGTGTTTTTTTTTTTTTTATTTTTAAAGTACTGTCATTGAGAAGGTGGTTTTTGTGTGTACTATTTTTGTTGTTCTTCTTTTTCAAGTCTTAAATAAATTTTCGGCAGTCATGCTACAGAATCTCAGCCAATGGGAATTTGCATCTTAACCTGGAATAGTTGTAACTGCCTTGTCAACTGGGGAGTCAGTGTAGACTAAAAGTTTTCATTACATCAATTCCATCTTCTAGGTAGCAGCTCTAGGGCTCTATTGTTATAAAAATAAAAATAAAAATGCAGAAAACATTACTAGTTGAATCATTTCAAAGTTAACAATAATATTAAGAGTTTAAGTAATCCCTTTGCCAATATAGTATCATTCATGGTTTTCCTCTCTAAAGATACTTGATAACTGAGATAAGTCATTGCAGGATTTGTAAGATGATTCATAAAACACTCACTTGAGAGAGAGCAGTAATGTGTACAGATCTATGCAAAAATAAGGGAAGGTACTTTTTTTGCACAGCATAAAATTGAACTTTTCCCTAGTGAAAAGCTGGTCCATTTATATTTGGGGTTATTAGATATTTTTTTTATTTTTTTTTTTCTTGAGGTTTTAGTGATAGGCTGTAAATAGAACAGCATGCTAGTTGTTACTGACCAGTAAATTGATAAACTTTTCTGTGGTCATTCCTGTTCACATACTATCCCAATTGGGATTAGGATCATGGGACCAGGAAGGAATGTTTTCCCACCACCAGTCAGTAGGGATCCTCGTCTATATCAGATTTCTCTGCACTGTAGGGTATGAATCCTGTTGTAGGGTTAGCCAAGCATATCATACTTTTTCCCAGTTCTTCCCATCTATTGCTAGCTATTGCTATGGTTCTGGGAAACTGTGACGCCTTAGTTTCTGGCCTTGCCCATAACTAGTTAATCACCTGCAGATCAAAACAATTCAGTCCTGTCAAAATATTTGATTCTAAATGGGCAAATGGGTGATATTTAATAAGGTGTGATATTCCAGAGGTCATACTAGATGATCAAATACTCCTTCTAGCATTAAATTGTCTGAAATCAATGACACATGAGGAAGCAGTGGTGGTAAAATGAGTTAGACATACTTTCCATTAAAAAATTCAGAAGTTTCACATACTCTTCAGAATCTTTCTGTTCAAGGAGAGAAAATATAGGCTACTTAAAACTTACATGAGAATTAAATAGTATAATTTTTTAATTCAATTTCCATAGAACTAAACTGCAACATATTTAATGTGAGCACAGCTAAAGGTAACACATTCTTAATGTCTTAAGAATGTGTTTAACAGTCCAGAGAGTTTAATGGTATCTTTTCCCTCAACTATTTTGGCTCAACCAAATGCTTAACAAGGTTTTTGGCCATACAAGTCAATTTTATACTAATGTGAATGTGGAGAGATAAATGCCCTTTAATTATAGGGTACTGTGACATTAGTCTTGTGAAAAGCCAAGATGTCACTAATAGAAAGAATTTTGGCAGGCTACATTAGCTAGGAAAAAAACTAATTTTGTCTGAATGTACTGTCTGCCTCTAAGATTGGCCTTTGGAGTCCTCTGAAGCCAATGTCTTTCAGTTGTGACTGAAAAAAAAAAAAAATGTGTGGAAATGTAGTAGCACACAACTTGTTCTAAACAATTATAGTTTTTGTTTGCTTGCTTGTTTGTTTGTTTGTTTGTGTGATTTCCAAAACAGGAGATACTGGATAGAGATCAGGGATAAGATAACCAGAATTTTAGCAACTCCCATATGCATATTGCAGTTGTTTTTAAGGTAAGTTTAATTGAAAGGAAACTGTTTCTGCTTTATAGGGAAACTAAAGTATTTTGAGCTGTAAAATGTCTGAATAAGTTACCCAACGTTAAATTGTTTCTGAAGCTGCAGGCATTTTTTAATCTATCTCCCTACTCTACTGTAAATTTCAAGTCATTCAGTTACCTCAAGGAAATCTGAAGAGAACAAACCTAACAATTTAGAGGCTAAGTTGGTGTTTCCTCCTGGGTCTACATCTCAGCTGTATGATGCACAGAAATTAACCTGTGATTAGTTCGAGCATGTCCTCATGCTCCAAGCCTCAGTAAGCCTGGCTTGTTTTTTCCCATAATGAGGACATCTCATGTTATCAGTGTTGATGTTATCATGCAGTGTATATGTGGCAGGACAGCCTCGCTTGAACTTCTTTAAAGTCACGTGTTAGTCTTCCCTGAATAAATCATATTGATTTAGTGGCTACTTAATTTCTCATGCACGTCAATGAAGATTCCAGTAGTTCTTCTATAGTAACAGTCAATCACTTGATTTCCAGTTAAGATTTTGATAGCAACACTTTGTATAGTGGCTATTGTAAACATTGAAATCCTATTCCTTTTATCATAACTTAAAATAACTTCAAAATTAAGCTCTGGGTTGCTAGGTGGTTTTGTTATCTGCTGAAAAATACATAATTGTAAAGTGAAGTTGTTTAATAATGGACTCCATGAGAAGCAGTGAACATTAGAAATTTATTTATTTGAATGGAAGTGAGGGATTTAATCAGGACATAATAGTCATTTCTTTTGAGATACTGTTCTGATGTGATTTGTCCTGACATTAAAATTCAAAGAGGATATTAGAAATACATACATCTCAGTTGTACGTAAATACTGTCTGAGTTACATTGGACAGAAATACATACACATAAATATACACCAAAAAAAAAACTCCCACGCAAAGGAATGGTGTTCCAGGAAATACCAGATATGAGGTGTTTATGTCATCTCCACAGGGTGTGTATCAAGACACAGGGATCATACAGTCATAGTCTGTTCTCTGTGCACTCTGCCACTGGCCAGAACAGCGTTCTTGTGATACAGAATCATATAATCATAGAATATCCACTGTTGGAAGGTATCCGCAGGGGTAATCAAGTCCAACTCCTGACTCCACACAGGACCACCCAAAAATCAGACCGTATGTCTGAGAGAATTGGACAAATGCTTCTTGAACTCTGGCAGGTCTTGACCACTTCCTTGAGGAGCATGTACTAATGCCCAACCACCCTCTCAGTGAAGAACTTTTTCCTAATACCTAACCTGGACTTCCCCTCATACACTTTCATGCCATTATATGCAGATGCATAGTGTCATTCTTTGTCCTCATAGTTTCTTATGTGTACTTACATAATATTAGCCATATATTAGTTATGCCTCTTTTGAATATAGCGGTATGTTTTTTTCTTGTGTCTTTCCCTGCTCAGGTTTTCATTACAATTTTGCCTTATTCATTGAATATTAATGCTGCTTCTTCAAAATGTCTTGCGAGAAGTACTATATCCATTTTACAGGTGGATAAGTGATATATATGGGCATTAAAATTTAAAAAGTCAACTGATTTTGGAAGTCCAGTTTGAGATGTTGAAGACCTGTTTTGTTGTTGTTTGTTTTGTTTTGTTTTTCAATACTATGCAGCAGTTTGAGTGCTCAAAACTCATTTTTTTGTTTGTTTTTTGTTTTTTTTTCACCTGCATAGTCAGAGTTTCTGCAAATCTGGTACCAGCAAAATAAAGAACAAATGAGCAGAGATTAATCTGATTTAAACAACTCTTATAACTTTACATAAAAATTCTTTGACGTGGTCAAATCTCCAGAGTGTTTTTACTATAAAAATATGTTCTGTTTCTGTTATAGAAGCATTGCCTTACCATTAAGCATCTTCTATCTCCCATAGGAGGTTAAGCAAAAGACCTTGCAGCTTTCAGTCCTCTCTTTATCATGTTCCAGAGTTATTCCTACAGCAGGTCCATCCAAATAAAAAATAAATAAATAAAAAATAATAAAATAAAACAGAAATAAAATCTAAAGACAATGTGTTGTTTCCTTCTAATACTGTTCTTATGATATCACATACCTAAGCATATCTCAGGAGAGCTGAGACTCTAGATTCCCTTCCAAATGTTTCCAAATGTTTCTTACTTAAGGAAATAATTATATATGTCACTACTAAGGGTACTTAGTTATACCTCTGAAGTTCTTTGGTGTCCAGTTGTATTGGGTTTACTTGGCAAGATTTTTATTTTTATTTTTATTTTTTTTTTGGGGGGGGGAGGTGGGAGGGGCTGCAGCACTGACCTCTGTGAGAAAAATCCAAAAACTGCCCCAGGTACGATAACGGCCACTTTCAGCCAGTTCCAAAGGGACCTGCCACTGGCCACTTCTGCCAAGAAGAAATGCTGCTTATGTCTCTGTGAGAGCCTATTTAAGAAAGGGAAAATACCTGTTGTACAACAGCAGCTGGGATTGAGGAATGAGAACCAGCCTTGCAGACCCCAAGGTCAGTGCAGCAGGAGCGCAGGAGGTGCTCCAGGCACAGAGCAGAAGTTCCCTTGTGGCCTGTAGAGAGCCTCCTGGTGAAGCAGGCTGTCCCCCTGCAACATGGTGGAGCAGATTGTCCCCCTGTAGCATATGGGTCCCATGGTGGAGCAGATCTCCACACTGTAGCCTGTGGAGGAGTTCACAGTGGAGCAAGTAGATTTGCCCTGAAGGAGAGGGGCAAATGTACCCTGGAGGTGCTCTCCCCATGGAGAGCCCCTGCAGGTACAGGCCCCAGGCCAGAGCTGTACTGGTGGAGAGGAGCCCACACAGGAGCAGGTGATCTTGTGGGAGATACCACCCATGAAGAAACCATGTTGAAGCAGTTTGCTCCTGATATATGGAGCTAGTGGTATGGACCCATATGTGGAGCAGTTCTTGAAAAGTTTCAGCATGAGAAGCCCATGTAGGATCATTCTGGGAAGGACGGCATCCTGTGGGAGGGACACCATGCTGGAGCAGGGTCAGAGAGTGACCATCAAGGTGCAGTGGTGATGATAATTATTGGGTGATCTCTGCACCCTTATCTCAACCCTTGAGAACTTTTCATTGTATTTTCTCTCCCTTTCCTTTTGAGGTGGGGAAGTGAGAGAGTGGTTGTGGTGGAGTTCAGGTGCACAGCTGAATAAAACCACCAAAGCAGTCAATGCTAGTCATCTCACAAGATCTGGGGGTCTTGCTTCCAAACCATTAGGTACGCTGAAATCTATAAAATAAATTGTCCTAACAGGATATTTGTTTCGTTTCGGTTTGGTTTTGTGTGTGTGTGGTGTTGTCTGTTTGTTTTTTTTCTCAGTTGGTTGGTTTTAGAGGAGGTGTTGTTGCTGTTTTGTTTTGAGCATTGTTGTTTCCCGAGTTTCTTTCTTTAAAGTGACTGAAATTTACCAAAGCATTGCAATCTGAGGCAGCTACTTAACAAGAATGTTTCAAACCACTGTCATTCAAATTTGGGAAGGTTACAAACAACTGAAATTAGGACTTTATGATGGAAAACATTACACAACTTTTAATTTTCTGTTGGTTAAGCAAATTTTAGGTCATCACTTAATTAATAACTATAGAGTTAATACGTATGCAGACAACATAAAAAGAATAAATAATCTCTCCATGTGCCCTTTGGAATGGCTTAATAGCTTTGGCACAAATTTAGAATACGTTGTTGTTTTTTTTTGAAATTCTGTACACATGAGAAAAGGCTGGGGCAATGATTCTGTCCCACTTATTCTCACTTCGTTCCCCTCCTCCGTCCCCCCCCAAACTTTCAATGTTTCGAGTGGTTTTCAGATTCTTTGGCTTTATGAATCTGTTTGCTTCTGGCTTTCGTTCCTTCAGACCCTAACAAAATACAAACTGTTTCAGTAAACAAAAATATGACACTGCAAATGAAAGTCTGTGTTTTTGGTTGAAATATAGTTCTAAAGTCTGGAGAACATTCATTTTGTCATCACTTTATTTATTAATAATAACCAATTTCTTTTTATATTGATGCTATTAATAACTAGAAAGATATGAAATTGCATTTATTAGTTTTAAATGAAAGGTCCAGTTTTGATATCTGAGAGATGTGGCATTTGTATACAACTCAGATATCTAGTGTTACAGATATCTGAAACTGTCTTAAGAATTCAAAGAAACCTCGAGTGACCAGATCTGTTCCACTTGCAAAATAAGTTATATTTTGAAAAAATAATAATTTGGCTATATAAAGATTTGGTCTCTAGAGAAACAGTCAAGCTGGAAAAAGATTAGACATTTCAACAAGGCACTCTTCTGTGCTTCATAAGCTCCTGAAAAATATAGAGTATATAAAATATAGAGTGCTTATCCAAATTAGCTCAAATTTCTTCATGTGAAACACTGAAAAAGCCAATTCTAATCTATTGTAGTTATTCTGAGTATTTCAAATATGAATATCTTCCTAACTGTGGTGGTTTCACACCAATGGACATCTCAGCACCACCATGACTGACACTTTCTCACTCCCCATTCTCAAAAGGAAAAATATAATGAAAAAAATTCATGGGTTAAAATAATGACAGAGAGATCACTCACCTACTACCATCATGGACAAAACAAGCTCACCATAAGGAAGTGTAATGTAATGTATTGCCTATTAGCAACAGACTAGAGCAAAGAGAAACTAAAAGTAAAATTTAAAACACTTTCCCCCCAGCCACCTTCTTCTATGACCTCCTCCCAAGTTGTGCAAGGGAACAGGGAATGGGGGTTTTGGTCAGTCCATAATGCTTCATCTCTGCCTCTCCTTCATATTTGTTCTCTTCCTATGGAGTCCTGTTCTGTTCTCTCCAACATGGAGTCCCTCCCACAGAATGCTGTCCTTCCCAAACTGATCCTAGTTGGGCTTCCCACAAGCTGCAGCTCTTTATATTATGTTTCTACAACATAATACCACCAATGTTAAAAGGTGGATGTTCAAGTTCATAACACTTTAGAGTCCTTTGATTTAAGATGAAGTAGGTATTACTTCAGATCTTTATTATTTATTTATTTATTTATTATTTATTTATTAGAATATAGTAATAACCAAAGAGTGACAATATTTCAAAACACTTTACCAACTGGTAAAGTTGGTAAACTTTAAAGACTTAATATTATTTTTTTATTATTATTTTTTTTGAAACCCAACACTTCGTTCCACATGTCCAGTTGAGAGCACAGCAACATTAAAAGTTGAATCAGCATAACAGAGAAGAGAGAAATCTCCAAGGTGGAACTGGAACAAGTGGCTAATAGCAGAGAAATTGAATAGAGTTTGGTCTATTATAAATGGCATAGTTAATGTTAAACTATAGTCTGCAGGGCCCTCATTAAGAGATCAATACATTACTTGCTTTTCTTTTCCCAGTGATTCCTGATAAGAAGCCAAATTATAGACCTTTCAAATAGAAAGTATAGAGGAAGTCATAATGTGGGTGCAGGCAGGTGATGGAGCTGAACCAATGTAACCATACAGCTATCATGAAAGAGCTGATTCCCAAACTCTGTGCCTGTTCTGCTGTTCCTCTTTCCTGCCCCATCCTCAGCTGTTACCTGTCCCTTTTTCCACTTTTCTTACCAACTTCCCTGTATGAGTTCTGGTGCTCCTCCAGCACCACAGCAGTCTTATTCAGCTCACTAATCTACCAGAAAATCGCTTACACTTTTTGCAGGACTTATTATCTGCACTGGTTCAGCAAACTGTCAGAAGAGCAGAAGCAGGTAAGTCAACAGTGTAGCAGAGGCAGCAGTGAGAAGCTGCATTGTAACTGTGTGTAGCAGCCCCATCAACAACATCTTGAACTCCCTTATACAATCAGTAACACCACAGCATGAGTGATTCCTTGTATTAAATAAGCCTATGTCAATGAGTCAATGATGCTGTTCTACCTTTCAGGGTCTTTAACAAACAAAACCTGAAGAACTGCAAACCTATGACTGTTTTGTTATAGTATAGTTCAAGTAACTTTGACATTGATTTCAAGTAACTCAGAACCGTTAATAAATATTCACACAGGAAAAAAAAAAAAAAAAAAAGAGAGAGAGAGAGAGAGAGAAGGGAAAGGGTTATTATTTTAATCAATAGAATTAACTTAAATAGAATTTCCTTAAATCTATCAGAAATGCTGACTGCAAAACAAACAAGCATACAAAACAATTAAGAGAAATGTAGGACATTAACAGAAGTGTTTGAAGCAAAATATTGGGCAAAAACATTTTTGTTTCTCTAGCTGAAGACAAGAGACTTGAGTTTGAGCTCATCTCTTTGTAGAAGAGTCAGTATGACTCAACTCTTCACTTAGTTTTAGATAGGTGCCCTCATCCTGTTACATCTATTCAGCTTCTAAGGAAAAAGCACAAGTCATTGGTGAAGGACAAGCACCAAGAAGAAATCTTCACTCAGAGCATAATTAGGCTTACCATTAAGATGTCTTAATAGGGTAGAGACAGACTGATGCTGGAGAATGTATTCAATCTATTGAATTAGAAACAGGAATAATACTGCAGAGACCAACATCTGAAATCCTACTTCACTACTTCACCTTCAACTTCAGCTTACATTGTAAACACTGTTTTTGTTTTTTTTTTTCTCTTTTTTTTCTTAATTTTCATTTTTTAATCTTCTTCTGAACAAACAAACAACATTTAAAAAATAAAAATAAAATAAAAATAAAAATAAAATAAAAATAAAATAAAAATAAAAATAAAAACAAAAATAAAAATAAAAATAAAAATAAAAATAAAAATAAAAATAAAAATAAAAATAAAAATAAAAATAAAAATAAAAATAAAAATAAAAATAAAAATAAAAATAAAAATAAAAATAAAAATAAAAATAATGTAGTTCTACATTCCTAAGGATCTGGAAGCTTAATCTTTGTCCTGTTGCTTAAGCTACTTAATTCTAATCAAAACTCAACAAATACAAATACCAGAAGATACATATAACTTACTTTTAGATATGACCTTGGGCTGCATCAAGGTGTGATCTGCAGGTTGAGGGAGGTGACTGAGCCTCTCTACTCTGCCCTCGTGAGACCCCAGATGGGTCTCACTACATCCTGGACTACATCCAGGTTTGGTGCCCTAAGAATAAGAAGGATATGGTTAGAGTGAGTCCATAGGAGGTCTACTGATCAGAGGGCTGGAGCACCTCTACTAAGAAGAAAGGCTGAGAAAGCTGGGGATGTTCAGCCTGGAGAAAAGAAGGCTCTGGGGAGACCTCATTACAGCCTTTGAATACTTAAAGAGGGCTTATCAAAAAGATGGAGAAGGACTCTGGTAGATAATGATGGGACAAGAGAGAATGGTCTTAAACTAAAAGGGGAGAGATTTAGACTAGACATTGGGAAGAAATTCTTCACTGTAAGGGTAGCAAGGCACTGAAACAGATTTCCAAGATAAATTGTGGATGCCCCATACCTGGAGGTGTTCAGGGCCAAGCTGGATGGTTACTTGGCCAACCTGATCTAGTGGGTGGCATCCTTATCTGTGGCAGAGAGGTTGGAGGTAGATGATCTTTAAGGTCCTTTCCAACCTGAGCCATTCTCCATGACTCTATGAATGTCTAATGAAGTGCTCTTTTTCATTATTATTTGTTTTCATGTTGCCGACAATATCAACAGTTAAAGGTTATGAACATTATTTATATGGCTGATGTTTGAGATTTGTCCTCAAGCCCTTTTTTGCTTCAGAAAAGTGAGTTGCATCTATGGAAAGCTATAGTCACTATTTTACTATTTCTCTCCTTTGAAGTTTTTGCTAAAATTAGATTGGTATTACTGTTAGCTCATCCTACAGAGTTGCTGCCTTCTCTTAAACTGATTATACATTAAATGAGATTAAAAAAAAAAAAATGTTTAGCTTGTTTAAAGCTTGAGTCTGTCAAACTTTTGCTGAATTGACAGAAAAGAATTTGTACTTACATTGTGTTTTTCTATGGCAATATTGCATCATGTAATACTAAGAGAAAAACAAGCAAACAAACAAACAAACAAAAAAGTTTGGAGTCCAGATATACATTCTCATAGTATTGTTACTAGTAAGCTTTATACCAAAAAAATTATATCTTTATGTTTCTGTAGTGTACAAAATGTTCATTTGGCATTCCTTATCAGCTTATAGCTTTTTGAATCAAAGTTCAGTTCTGCTTAGGATTCTCACACAATTCTGACTAAATTCAAAGGTTTACTATTAAAATGACATGTTCATAAAACAATGGTTTGTTTAGTTGACTTAATTGCTTTAAAATACCCTAAATTATTATTCAGTGGAGATCACTCTTATTAAAAATAGCTTTAGGTCTTCTTTTATAGTGTCTACTCATAAATTTCCAAGATGTGTCCTTTGATACAAGTGTACATTATTGGTGTTTCTTCAAGATACTTTCCATGGTTCTTTTAAAGAGATTTCTTTCATAGTTGCGCAGTAACTACAAGGATTCCTTCTTCCTAGTTGCCATTATAGGGTTGTTGAAAACAAGTACAGAATTAAACTGTAGTCATTCTGATTACGTAGTAAGAAAAGTGGATCCTTACTTAAACAGTACAACCACAGATGACAGATACATTAGTTAAAATCTAGCATACAGTACTGGATAATGCATACTGATGCTAATGATATAAACAATGATACTAATGATATGAACAATTTAAAAGTATTGAACTGATATACAACACGTCAAGCAGGTTTTCTGAAGGCTGTCTATCAGTATACAAAATATTCGTTAAAACATTTTTCTTTTCTGTCTTATCTAATCAAGTTCATCTTAAAGAATGCAGGTCCATCTTTGTCTAAAGCTCAGGGTGAAACCTGTAATTTGTAAAGAACACTTAGAATGATACTCTATTCCTTTACTGATGTTTTTGTAATTGTATCTGGAGGAGATATTGGAATCCTCCCTTCTAAGTCTATCAACTGCTAATTATTCCAAGCCTACACAAAGAACAATAGCTTAAAGTATTTGTCATTTTAAGCCTGCAGCATGATATACAGAAGGTATTGGTTTTGGTACAGTGAACACTTTTAAAAGCTGATTCATGCAGTGTTTAACGAATCTTTCTAGACTGCATTTTGAATGCTAATTAGATTGAATCTGAAAATGTAACAGCAATAGCTACCTACAGGAGAGGATTGATATATATCTTTTATCTCATCACATTGACACTGTACACATTTATAAAAAAAAAAAAAAAAAGAAACAAAAGAGAAGAAAGGAAGTGGGATTCACATTTACATACTAGATTTTAGTGACAAACAAGAAAAAAATTGAAAGTTTCACCACTGCAGAGTGGCTTCTGCAATTTATGCATTTAGGAAGACTGTCAAGAACTCTACAATTTATCTTTTTTTTAACAGAAGTTGATCCTTGTTACTTTAAACTGAAAGCCAAGATCAGTTCTGAATAGAAAAAAAAATAATGAAAGAAAATAGTTAGATAAATTTTGAACACTGAAAAAGGGTTGAAAGATGGAGAAAATATCTGTAATTTCACTGGTAGTCCATTTTAACCTTATGACCTTTGTATTCAGCACAGCACATAGGCTAGTTGCTATGTACAAAGGAGCTCATTCTATTATACCCTGACAAGATCTACAACAAGATCTCTGTTATACAGGTTGAGGGAAGAAGGCCTTTCTGAGGTTAAGAGTTCCTCTTTAAGAAGTTCTTGCTCTTTTTCCTTTATATTCAAATCAACAGAGATGACCTTTTGCTATTGATGATAACTGCACTGAACATGAATGAGATAGTTTTTCAGGTAGGCAGAGCACAGTCTACTGCTCACTTAAAGTAAAACTAGACCTCCAGAACTTCACTCAGAATTCACATTGCAGCACCAGCTAAGTAGGGTGGGGACACACTTCTGTGTCACCGTGACACAGGAGGGGGTTATTCATTCAAACTGCATGATGCCCTTAGCTTTTATTAATATTTTCAAGTACAGATGAAACAAGAAAAAATCACAGCAGGTTGAAAGTGAGTAATGCTTACATGCATATTTAGAAAATTAAGAAACTTTAACGTTTTTGCAGGTAGAAGGAAAAGAGTGTCTTCTGTTAGTTCTTCTGGTGACCAGTGATAGGACCTGAGGGAATGGAGTCAAGCTGTAACAGGAGAAGTTCAAGCTGGTTATCAGGAAGAGTTTCTTCACTGAGGATTGTCGTGCACAGGAACAGGCTCCCCAGGGAGTCATGGCACCAAGCCTGTCAGAATTTAAGAAATTTGGATTATGCTTTCAGACATATGGTCTGAATTCTGATTTTTGGTAGACCAGTGTGGAACCAGGAGCTGGGCTCAATGATCCTTGTGGATCCCTTCCAACTCAGGATATTCTATGATACTCAATAATAACAGAATCACAGAATAATTGAGGTTGGAAGGGACCTCTAGAGGTCATCTGCTTCAGTCCCACTGCTCAAGCAGGGACACATAGAGCGGATTGCCCAGGACCATGTCTAGACAGCTTTTGAAGATCTCCAAGGAAAGAGGTTCCAGCCTCTCTGGGCAATCTGTTTCCATCTTCTTTGCACCCTCCCTTCCTGCATTTGTGTATCTATGTGTATCATTGCCTTAAACCTCCTCTTCTCCAGGCTGAAGAGATCCAGATCTCACAGCTTTTCATCATAGGAAATAAGCTCTAGTCCCATGATTGTCTTGGTGGCCCTGTGCTGGACTCTTTCCTGTATGTCCATGTCTGCTGTACTGGGGGACACAGTACTCTAGGTGTGGCCCCTCCAATGCTGAGCAGAGTGGAAAGGTTGCCTCTGCCTCTCTTCACCTGCTGGTGATACTTTTCCAAAAGAATATTGTGTAAGCCTTATCAACAATGGCACATGGCTGACTTGTTCAACTTGGTGTCCACCAAGTCTCCCAGGCCCTTTTCTGCAAAGCTTTTTTCCAGCTGGGTGGCTTTGGGCACATACTTGTGCTTGTGATTGTTCTTTCCCACTCCTCTCCTCTCAAGATACAGGAAGCTGAGTCCCTTCCCTCATTACAGAGGGAAGTCCCCTTCTTTTGTTCCAACACATTCTATTTGCACTGGAGCATTTGCCTGACTTCATGCCTTCACAAAATCATTTAAATAATTTCAAGCAAGAAAACAAATTTAAAACTCAATGGTTTTATATGTCTTTATCACTTGGATACTCATTAGCAAACTTAAGTGACTCTACCAATACTCACTCATCAAACTCACAGCAAATATTAAGTTAAATCAGAGAAGCATGTGAAAGACAGACTGTTCTGTTATGTACTCGTGTCAGAAGGAATAACAGGGAAAAAAATGTGGCAGAAAAATAAGATAAAACCCATGGGAATATATCTGACTTTCCTGTTCATCTTGTTCACTGGTTACAACTTATTTAATTTGGTATACACAAATGAGATTTAAATTACATTACCTGTAGCCTAAAGCAATAAGCATTTATTTTAATTTGTTAAAGGGTAAACTATATTTTGCTGTCTGCTTAGTTCTGTGTTATCTAATTTTTTGGCAAATATGGACCAAAGAAAGAATCCTGTCTACTTCCATTCTTCCTCGGTGTCTCTCTCTTCTAACATGGACACAGATAAAAGAATATTAATCTTTTAATCTAGTTTTCAAAATATAATGTAGGGTCAAAATCTATGAGTCTATGGCTCAGAGCATAGATTTCAGTTTTCTATGTAAGTGGAAAATTACCCTTTTTTTTTTTTTTTTTTGTACAATTAAGTTTCTACAAGATAGATACAACTATACAAAGGAAAGTTTTTTTGCAAATGTCAGTTTTCTATTGACATTTTATACACACACTCACACACATGCACACACACTTCATTTTTTAATAAAAAGTCAATAAAATAGTTACTATCTGTCCTGGTTTTAGCTAGAATAGCGTTAATTTTCCTCCTAGTAGCTGATAGTGTGCTGTGTTTGGGATTTAAGATGAAAATAATGTTGATATCACACTGATGTTTTAATTGTTGCAGGATACAAAACCAACGTCTTTTTAGCTTCTCACACTGTCCTGACAGGGAGTAGGTGGGGCACTCAGCAGGAGTTGGGAGGGAACAGACCCAGAACAGCTGACCCAAACTGACCAGAGGGGTATTCCGTACCATGTGACATCATGCTGAACAATTAATATGGGGTGGCTGGCCAGGGTGAGGGAACCACTGTTCGATGATAGGCTGGGCATCAGTCAGAGGGTAGTGAGCAATTGCATTCTATATCACTTGTTTGCACACATTATTAGTAGTAGTACTGTTATTATTATAATTATTTTCCTTTCTTTTTTGTCCTAACAAACTGTCTTTATCTCAACCCACAACTTTCACTATTTTTGATTATTTCCCCTATCCCATGACAGGGGTGGGGTTGTGTGTGGAGAGTAAACAGCTGTGTGATGCTTAGCTGCTGTCTGGGTTAAGCCACAACACTATCAAGGTGTAAATAATTCTAAATCAAATTGCATATTTCTTTCAGTGAAGGAGGGTGGAGCCAATGGTGTGTTGCAGAGATGGTTTCTAGGTTCTTGTTTTCTACTGACCAGCAATTGGTGATAGTAGTATTCTCAATTCAGAATATTTAAAACATACATTTTTAATAGTAAAGCTATTGGAAAATTCAGCATATACCAGATGCTAAAATTGCAATACATTTGAGTTATCCAGAAAAGAAATGCACAAAGTAAATGGGAAGCATAAAAAACATTTTATTTAAAAGAAAGACAAGGGAAGATCAGAAGTTTCATATTCTACACCAATTTAATAAGTAATATAACTCTATGAAATGTTTGATTCAGGCACTCCAAATGTGAGTGAAAGTGTTTCTATGGATTTAGTAAAAAGCTAGAAGTAGGCCTTTATCCAACAGTTGTGGTTTAACCCAGCCGGCAGCTAAACACCACACAGCCGTTTGCTCACCCTCCCCCCTCCCTCTCTAGGATGGGGGAGAGAAACGGGAAAGTGAAGCCCGTGAGTTGAGATAAAGACAGTTTATTAAGACAGGAAAATAATAATAACAATAATAATTATAATAACAACAACAGTGATGATAATAGTACTGCTACTAATAATGCGTACAAACAAGTGATGCACAATGCAATTGCTCAACACCCGCTGACCGATGCCCAGCCTAACCCTGAGCAGTCCGGCCCCCCTCCCCCGGCTAGCCACCCCTATATATTGTTTAGCATGACGTCAGATGGTATGGAATACCCCTTTGGCTAGTTTGGGTCAGCTGCTCTGGGTCTGTCCCCTCACAGCTCTTGCTGCACCCCCAGCCTGCCCATTGGCAGGACAGAGCAAGAAGCTGAGGCATCCTTGGCTTGGTGTAAGCACTGCTCTGCAACAATTAAAACATCAGGGTGTTATCAGCACTCTTCTCAACCTAAGCCAAAACATAGCATTCTACCAGCTACTAGGAAGAAAATTAACTCTGTCCTAACTGAAACCAGGACACCAACAGAAGTGTAGAACAATATTTGCAACTTCCAAGTACTCTAAAAGGGGCCTTACAAGGGCAAAGTAGAGGGGCACAATCACCTCCCTTGACCTGCTGGCCACATCTCTGTTGATGCAGTCCAGGATGCAGTTGGCCTTATGGGCTGCAAGCATGCACTGTCAGCTCATGTTGAGCTTTTCATCCATCAGAATCCCCAAGTCCTTCTCTGCAGGGCTGCTTTCAATGAGTTCTTCACCCAGAGTTTACTCCTGTCCAGCATTACCCTGGCCCAGTTGCAGCACCCTGCACTTAGATTTGTTGAACCTCATTAGGTTTATGTGGGCTCACTACTCAAGCCTGCCTAGGTCCCTTTGGATGTATGAAAATTTCACAACTCAGAATGCCACCAAGACCGAGAATGCTGCCTGAGACAGGAACCATAACTTCAGGGATCAAACAGTTAATTAAGTCAAATAATACTTGTGTTGGCCTATTTATCAGTCTGTAAGAGGAGAAAGAAGTTCTTTATTTCATTCAAAATCCCACTTAAAGTATCTTGGAAAAGACTAAAAAGAGCAATTTTGCATCCCCACACTATTCACAAAAAGATCAAAAATTATTATTGTGTCTAGAATACCTTAGGGAATGGCCACAAGTTGTGCCGGGGGAGGTATAGGTTGGAAATTAGGAGACATTTCTCCTCAGAAGGAGTAGTCAGGCATTGGAACGGGTTGCCCATGGAAGTGGTGGAGTCACCATTCCTGGGGGTGTTTAAGAAAAGGTTGGATTTGATGCTTAGGGACATGGTTTAGTGGGTGATATTGGTCGTAGGGTGATGGTTGGACCAGATGATCTTGACCGTCTTTTCCAACCTTTTCTATGATTCTATGATTCTAGATACTATGTTCATTATATTATTCTTCTAATCACCTCCTGTTTTTATAGCTTTCTCTTCTGTTGTTGTAGTGAAGACCATGCATGCAGTGTTTATAAACAACACTAATTACTAATTTGAAGTTAAAGAGCAGACCTCCTCAGCATGTTTAGCCTTTGACCAAAGTTCAGAACGCCTCAAAATTATCTTGCAAAACCATGCACTACCCTAGAGATTACATAATATTATACATCTGTGCAAACCTTTAACAATGTTTCAGTCAGGAGACTATACAGACTGAATCAAATTTCGATGTACTCTCTCTGGGGTCAGTGACAAACCAGCAGCTGCTTGTTTCCTTCAATAATATTCCGTCTGCTTCTTCTGCTACAAAAAAGACAAGTCTGAATTCTTGTGATTCAGATCAGGTGAGGCAGTGGGGTAGGTGACTGGGTTTACAGATTTTAGACCAGGTGCATTGTTGTCAGTTAAGCAGAATGGATATTGTTGATGCTTAATTTCTGTGTACTTGCATAAGTCACAGATCACAAAGTAAATAGAGCAAGAAAGATTCACAAGGTTAAGTTGATCTGTTTAAAATTATCTATATAGCAACATTGTGTGGAGATTAGAAAGTTTCTAAGGTTAGATTTGTATTGGTTTATGAAAGCTACTGTAGTATTTGATTTTTATATGATTTTCTGCAATGTGGTTGTATGCAAGAATTTAGTAAGCCCAGGTAAAGATGAATGCATTAAAAATTTCCAATGGTGATGATAATAATATATCCTGTTTTTCCTTTGGGGAGTGAAACAGTGGGACCTTCCAGAAACCTAATTATAGTCCTTCAATTCTCAAGGGACAGCTTCAGTTTTAATAATTTATAGCAACCTAAAGAGTAGTTTGTTAGAGTCAAAGTGCTTTTCTTTCCATGCTTTTCCCTGTTCTTTGAACATCTGCCTGCTAGGAGCTCTCAGAAGGGGTACATGGCTCTCCCACAACAGTGACATTTCTGCATGGAGAGACCAAAGTGAATGTCATAACACAGCAATGCTTCAACAAAGCAAATAATACTGTAAATAATGTTCTATAGATATCATAGCTCAGGGGCTTGGATACATTTTTTTAAAAATGATGTATAGCATCCTTTTATTAAATACATTATTTCATATTAAAAATAATTCCATGCATTTTTGTTTATTTGTTTCGTTTGTTTGTTTGTTTGTTTGTCTGTTTTTAAATAACATCTTTTAAAGTCGGTCCAAAGCCCTTTGATCTGGATGGTTTCAGAGATTTAGAATGAGAAGTTTAATAAGATTCCAGTCAGGTTATGGATTTCATTCTGCTGTCACTACTAGGGAAATCTTATTATGATTTAAATTTCATAAATTTTTTCTTTAAATAGAAAATTTTTAAGATCTCTTCGACAAGGTGTTTTCTGAGATGTAAGACTCAGAAAGGTCTTGTCTTAAAAATACTATTCAAGAAGTATTTTGTGTTTTATGTAAAGCTGTATCTAAAAGCTGACTTGGCCTAGAACAGTTGTATTAAATTTATTGCAAACAGAAATGTGGTCTATGAAAAAAATTACAAAGAATATGCAAAAAGTAACACAGAAAAAAAATTGATTATGTAAAACTTGATTACTTTGATAGTGCCACTCTGCAAATGACTTCCAACCTTTTTTCTTGTTGAAGAGTGTTTAGAGTTCACTGATAAACAAGATTAAGAACTGATGTAGTTGCATAAGGCAAGATTCTGAAGAAGTCTCTACAAAAAAAATTAAACCTATGATACTTCCAAGTGTCTGCAGGCTCATAAAAGCAAATATTTCTCAAATTGCTTGATATGTATATTTGATTTACAAGATGTGAAATCCATCACAAAACATTGATGAAGATTGAAATTTGAAGAATTTAGCCCTATTTCAAGTACCTAATATCCAGTTTCTTCTTCATTTGAGTGAAGGTATTCCTTAAGTCTAGCCCTACAGTTTTATAAATGTTTGCGATACCACTGGTTTTTGATATTACTAGATCATTCTTAATGCCATTTAGAAAGTAATAACAACTTGCAGTTTATAAATAAATATTATTTTTAGGTAATTAAGTAGTACAAAAATTTAAATGGACAGGTAATCTTAACTTCATCAACTTACTACAATTTTTTTTTAGATGCCTAAAACCAAACTAACTAACAAAAACACTACATCATTTGATGAGTGGGGGTGGGGGAAAAGAAAATGAATCTGAACAGTGAGTCTGACACCTGAGAAGTCCTAAGCATACAACCTAAGAAGATATAATTTAAGTTAAACTGATCTAAGCTCTAGGTCTACTCACATGTTACAGCAGAGGAAAAGACAGTTCATCTGTCTTCTAAGTAATGCAGGCATTAGAAGTTCAAAAACATCTCTTAATTGCAAGTGCAGTTTTTTAACTTCTGTATGTGTTCACAGTAGTATTTGCTCCATAATATTTAGGAAACTGCATTCATAATTTCTTTTAACTTCCAAGTGATGCACTACTTGAATCAGCTGTGTACTCTTGAAGTGGTGAATGCTAATACCAGACTGCCTTCACAAGTTATTTTCAGTTGATAAAGTGCATATTTCCCTAACACCAACTCTTTTGAGACTTCAGTTGAAGAAATGCGTCCAGTTTGGGGCCCCCAATATATGAAAGATGTTGACATAGTGAAGCAAATCCAGAGGACAGCAACCAAAACAATAAAGTAGCTGGAGCTCATGAAGTGTATGGAAATGCTAAAGTCCTGAGAAGGGTACCAAGAAGAGAAAACGAGAGAGGTCTTAGGGATGTCTTCAACTGCCTGGAGGATATACAGAAGGTGGAACCAGTTTCCTCTCAAAAGTTCAAAATAAAAGGACACAAATTATAATGAATGATATTTCAGTTAAATACTGGGGGGTAGGGTGGGTGGGAATATTTTGACTCTCAGATAAAAGGTGATAAAACATCACATGGGTTTTCCAGGGAGGCTATGGAATGATCCTTCTTCAGAGACATTCAAAACAATAATATATATGACCCTCAATAGCCTGATCTAAAGTCAAAGCAAGATCTAACTTTAAGGGTGGCCCTGCTTTGAGCAGGGATTTGAACCAGATGACCTCCATAGGTCCCTTCAAAGCTAAGATGCTCTATGATTCTGTGATATAGAACTACATGCTTCCCAGTTCAATTTTGTTTATAATCTCTCTCTACCAGAACTCCCAAATGCTTCTCTCGACTTATGAAAGTCACTTCCTAGCACAATAACTCATAGCAATCAAATGTTTTACATTTTATGTCTCGTAAAAAAATATATATATTAAAAAAAAAAAAAGAAAAAAAGAAAAAAAAAAAAAAAAAAGAAAAGAAATACTCAGGAATCTTCTCTTGCCAACAAAAATGCCTACAAGCTGTGTTCAGTATGTTTCTAGATTAGGTCTCTGACTCCAGACAAGATGGCTGACCTGGCTACCTTTTTGACCTAATTGCATGCTCTAATATCAAGTGTGGATCTTTTTCTGAAGCACATTTTATGGGATATGGATTTGTTATCTCCTTCACATACAAAACATGGAAATCAATGTGCACAAAAATTATTGGTCTCCTAATAGCTGGTAATAAAGAATGACAGTTCAAAATACTGACCCTACATTCATATTTACTGTCCAAAATGTGGTCTGTGCAGTGTGGAAGAGTAGTAGAAAGTGATTGAAAGTCATTTGTGAATTTTCGAGGTAAATCATCTACTACTTACTAAAACATCCTTGAAGCCAATAGAGCTGCAAAAATTTACAGCAGCTACAAACCTGTCCCTTCTAAGTCTTAATTTTCCATATTTTAATTAGGTTTTGAAACAAAGCACATTGAGAGTCTTCTTTGGAGGTCAATAAAAGCTCACTGAGGTCAATGAAAATGTTCCCAGAAAAGGCAAGGAGCTTTTGATCAGAACTATTACACTTAAGTTACTTTCATTACACTTGTTACCTGAATTTTGTCAAAATTCATTTATGTATTTGGAAATATATATATATATATGTATGTATGTATACAGGAGCTTTAGGATATACAAAGAAATTATTTTAATAAATATTAATGAAATGAACTAATAGAAAGTTTGAGTCAAATGTCTTTGAAACTTACAGAATCTGATGTCATTAGTCATGATTTGATACTTTCTGGAAATTATAATATTTCTTTTTCCTCTCTTGGTCACAACATCCCAATATATAGCTTCTTCCCCTCTACACCAACATCCTTCAGCCTTTAACATTTTTTTCTTGTTGCTTTTCTTTGTTGTATGGTTTGTTTGCTTTGTTAAGGTCCAGTTTCTTCAATTAAGTTCTAATGGACATGTATTTTGATAGCAGCTTTTTCAGCCAAGTGACATATTGGTAGCTGAGAGGCAGTTCAACATGTCACTGGAAAAAATGTCTCACAGAAGCAGGAAATAAAGTTCTGTCAGTGAAGCTATTCCATTCTGGGTATGGATAATGGATTAACCACAATATTAAAAACATGTATTTTTCTTGTTTTGTAACAGGGAATATTCCTTACAGCCTATCTCATTCATTTATTTATTTTCTTTTAATTATTAGTTAGATGTCAAACTTGAACAGCTTCTTAGGTAGTCTTAAGGAAAGAAAAGATGGAATTAGAAAGGAGGGAGCATTTCAGTTTTCTGTTGTTTTCAAGACCAATTACACTTTAGTTCAAAATATTTTAAAATGTTAAGTAATAAAACTACCACATGAAAACTGGATATGATGCTCCATAGGACCTTCTCTGACAGTCCCATTTTTTACCGTATCATAAATATTTGACACTATTTTAACACAAAATAATCGAATCATAACAGAAATAGTATTGGAATTTGTGTTCAGTCTTCTCTGATGATGCATAAGAGATTCTTAAGAGAATGATAGACATGTAAAACAGCATGAAGGGGAAATGGGGGACATGAAGGGGATTTTTTTTTTTTATTATTTTTTTTTCTGTCTAAGAAGTTCTATATCATTATTCATACTGTTAGAAATATTTATATAAATAAAGGCACGTTTTTAAGTTTCAAAAGACAGCTTTTCAATTCACTTCACTAGAAGAAATCCCACATGGAAGCAGCAATTGTATCCTCCAAAATAGCTTTAGATATTGGAATAGTTTCAAATTGTTGTTGTTTTCTAAATAAATAAATAAATAAAATAAAACAAAATAAGACCTTGTTAAATGTAATGAAATATAAACATTTGGAGCTGTCTTATTTCAATGGGATTATTCTCAAGGACTAATAACGTTTGCAGTATTAAGGTGACAATTTAATTTTTAACCACTGACCATTTGTGTTGTGCACATTTCTGTAATAGCATTACAGTCTTGAACAATGACAGTTTTAATGAACAACTTGTATAATAGATATAATAGTCCTTTTCTGAAAGTTGACTCTTTGCTCTAATATTAATACACTATATAAAAAATATCCAATTAATTAACTAAATTAACAGAAATATGAATTCAAGATGTCTGGAACAAAGGAGGAAATAAAGAAGTAATATTTTGTTCATGGACAACATTGTAGGGAAGATAGATTCTGTCTGCTGTTCAGTACTGCCTGTAGAAGACCAGGTTCAGTTTCACTGGCTTGGTATTTTTTGATAGAAAACTTCAGATACCCTGAATTTGTAAGGGTTGTGCTATATTTTTAATGGTTTCCTTTTTTTTTCAAAAGTGTAGGACAAATTATTGCATTTGGAAGGGATACATACTCAGTTTCCTATTCTAGAAGGTCAATGAAGACAGGAAGCTGATGATGACTGGCTGGTTTTACCACTGATAATATTTTAGCTTCAAATGTGAACAAATAAGACAGAAACCTGTGTTCTTCAACTGTGGTAAGGTCCGCTTGATGCAGAGCACAGTGACCAAAAGTCTCTGATTTCTGACCAAAAGTGACTGATTTGTACACATTGATCCAGAGAAAGATTTGAATCTGCCTATTGAAACTAATGCCAGCTGTCTGCAGCACCCCTGGGACAAACATGCCAGATGGAGGTTTCCAGGAGAGTATAACCATGTCCTTTCACTGCCAATATGTTCCTTTACACCAGTGGGACTTGGGGAAAACATTTGAGCTAACCCTGTCACAAGGGAACTCCTCAGCTGGGCTTTTCTTATTCCTTGATCCAGGAGATGGAATAGAAATAAATATACAAATACGCACACAGATATATATATGAAGCCAGTGAACACACCACTGCATTGTCCTAACAATTAGAAAATTATCATAATCAAAATTATGGCACAATGGTATTGAGGATGACATTGCAAAGCTACAAACATGTTTCCACTTGGTTCTTATTCTGACATTTTCCTTAGCATTTTATCACTTAATGCAGAATTTCAGTATGCTTCTGATTGTTTTTTGTTTTGTCAAAAAATAAGACTGCAGTTTGGTCTCAGTACCAGAGCCTGTGGTTTTATTTCTTTCAAAATCTTTTACATATGACTTTTCTCAGGACTTAGCTTTCTGAATTTCGAAATAGTTCCACTTGAATTGTACTTGATTTCCAGTTCATCAGACATTCTGTATGAGAGATTCCATTAATGTGGCCTTTCTCTACTCCCCTTCACTTGTATATACCTCACTTTTAAAGGCAATGGAGCTGTAGAACAGGCTAAAGAGTTATGGACAGCCAGATCTCTTTAATGCTCCTTAACCAGTGATGGGAATAGGGCTATCATGACTGTCATTTGGTCTGGTTTAATAGAGGTGCTGTTAACGCAGTCAGACCTAAATCAGTTTTAAAATACTTCATACACATTCAGTTCTATTGTGCCTTTCTGGGACCCTGGCTTTCCACATTTCTAGAAGGCTTTTTGTTGTTTTTATTTTGTTTGTTTGTTTGTTTTAAATCTGCAGTTCTTTGGAAAGCATGGATGTTGTTTCTTCTTGTCCCTGACATGGGTACATGGGAAGAGGTAATCTAACAGTGTGTTATTATGCTAAAAATTGTGCTGTCTCCTTCTTAGGTGCAGATCACAAAAAGAGTAATCCTACATGGATTTTCCTGTTTGTTATCAGAGGCATAATAGAAGTCTGATATTCAGCTGTAAAAAAGTTTGTTTTTTTTCTCTCTCTTTTTTTTTTTTTTCCCGCATTATGTGGAGTGTGAAAGAAGACATGTATGTTACCTTGATAGGAAAGCAGTAATTTAAACTAAATAAATTTGCTTATAAATCAGAACTTGCAGTCATCTGTCTTGCAAGTTAACTTCATTGTGGCTGAGGTGATGCTCTGTATTGCAATGCTTTCAGAAACAAGCTATTTCCACATAACCGAGGTTACCTCTTGTCCACCATTGGTGTGTTAAGTTTTCTTTTTTTACTTTTTAATTATGTATTCTTCCAATCATGTTGTACTCTGTTATCCATGTTTTTGCATATTATACACATTTGTTTAGTAAACCTGCCTTTACCACATGTTACTGTGAGTGTTAGAAACCTTCCACCAAGAGCAGAGGACCATGCTCCCTTCTAGATGGAGACTTCCACTGCTCCCTTCTAGATGGAGACAAATCAGCTGGGAGCTCTATGGGCTTAGAGAGAAGTACATAGGTAAAGCTTTAAAGGCTCTTAGGGACCAACAGTCAGCTACTGGCCTCCACGTAGCAAGGAATGGCCATAGATGGAATATTTTATACTCTACCATTTCCCATCCATTTTCACATTTGTGTGAAAGACTTTGTTGAAGTTCTGAATTCTCATGATAAACCCAGCTTCTGTTTCCAGGCAAGAGACTGCATAATAAACTCAGTCTCTGCTGCAGGCTCCTTGTAAGTTATTAGTCATTACTAGAAGTGGTATTCATTTGCACAGATAGTGTCTCCTACTCTATCACAATGATTTTTCCTACCTTGTTGTAAATAAAAATAAATAAATAAATAAATAGATAGATAAATAAATATAGTAATATCAGTTTCAAACAGTAAAGTATATCATGGTGACTTCAGATTTTGCACACTGCTAGGTTTTTGTTTCCTCCCTGCCCTCCCCCTTAATAAGTGGTAAGCTACTGGTAATCTATCTGGATTGTCTGGCACTCTGCAGGCTATTTCCTATCACTTCACTTTTCATTTTGAAAAATATGCAAACTTCTATCTGTTTCTTGAATACAATCCTTCTGAGATCCATGCATGTATGAGTTTTTTGTGCTGAAGAGGCATGTTTCTTAGGACTGTCATGTTATGTAAATGTATTTTGACATTAGTTTTCTGCATCCACAGTCATCCTACTGAATATCGTGTTTTAGGTGCCACTCAAAGTAATCACTAAACTTCTATAGTGTTTGTAAGGCAATTGGACAGAAATGTTATGTACAAGTGCAGAGCTGCTCAACAGCAAAATCTCAGGTTTCTGTTTTTAGCTGGGCTGTATGTGATGGTCCTCTACAGCAGATGTTTCTACTTTTGAGGCAGTTGTAATGTCAAGCTATTATAAAGACAAATCATTCTTCATGAACAAGTAAATTCTTAATTAATTCTACTTTCAACTTTTCAAGATATTTTTATTTTTTTTCTCATTGAAGGAGACTGTGTTACTTCCTAATCCCTAAAAGTTTATATAATCTTTGTTTCATCAGATGATGTTTCAGCAGCAAAGGATAATATGTTCTGACCAGAGGTGGTTTTGATTCATACCTAACACTGCAAGGTAAGGCATGAGTCAGATGACTAAAGGCTGTCATTATATAACTTAAGAAGCACATATCAGCCATACTCTGTTAGAACACATTGCCTGCAAATTCTGTATCTCAATGAGACAGGTGATGGAGACAGAACTTCTCTCTCTTCTGCCTGCCCATGTAAACTGTGATTATTAATTAAGCATGGGAAGAGGCTCATTTTGTTTTGAGACCTTGATCATGCCACACCTCCACAGAACTCTCTGCCAGTTTCACTGAAGTTTCAGGGTACCACTTCTAGGTTAAGAGAGGCCACTCTGCTGAACAGAAATAAATGATACTGGCAGCTCTCTATATGCACTTGGACCTTTTCTGGAGGGATGTTTTTTGTGGCATCTCCTCGTGTGGTAAATGAGTTGTTGTGGTGACTTGTGATAGCACTTGTCTGTTCTGTTCTTCTGGAAGGAAGACAGGGGAAACTGTGGAGCTGCAAAAGGCATTGTCATCTCTGGAGTGGTTTAGTGTTATGTCTTGATCCAAAATTAGAAGTTACTGATACAAATGAAACTCTCTAGATTTTGGGCAAGTTAGCACAGGTCTGAACACAAACAGGTTTAGATAAAATTTACAGGATAGACACAAACAGAGGGAAAAAGGCACCTGTGAGAGTGTGGAAAGAGCTGCCTGTTCAGTGAAGACTATTGAGATGCATCAGCCTCAGGTGAGCTGATATATCTATATAGCTCTGTGCAGTGATGTCTGATTGTATCCCAGGGGCACCTTGGTGGCACAGGGAGATATTGGGACAATAACCCTTGTCCTCTAGGATCTAGGACAGCTCTTGGATGTAGGACATCTCTGGTCCAGAGGTGTAGGTCTTAGTTCAAGCTACTGAGTGAAGTGAAACATTTCACAGATATCCTGTTATGAGATACTATGTTCATGCTATGTTCACATCCTCACAGCTATTACTTTGCCTTTTTCCTTACCTCTGGGATGGCTGAAACTTTATGTATTATTATTATTGTTGTTGTTGTGTGTGTGGTATTAAAGTGATGGGATCATGTTTGTTTTCTGTTTGTTTCTTTCTTTCTTTCTTTTAAGGGTTCTCGGTAACCAGATTATAGTATTTGTAATAACTATTATAGTATAAAACTAACTAGAAAAACAAACAAACAAACAAAATATTTAACCTGAAGAATATGGTCTCTTGGGTAAAAATACTCTATTGAGTAAGGCAAAGTAAGTCTTGGGTCATGAAATAGCTTCTTTTTCACTACATCAACATAATCTAGTGGTGGTGTACAGTGTTAGCAATCAACCCTTAGGGAAGAAAGGAAAAATCACTAATGCTGACAGCAGGAGCAAATTGTTCTTCATGGCCTTGTGGATTTAAATTTCTTTTTCCTTGTTCCGGTGTGTATATTTACATAGTGTTTATTCTTGAAGATTTGTATGAAGGAGTACATCTTCAGACAATATAGTAACATTTTCTGATCAAAGGGTTGCTAAAGCATAAAAGCTTCTACGGCTAATATCATATTTTGTCTTTTTTATTCTACAATGAGGGGAAGAGTGGGGAGGAAAATTTTATGGTTCTAATTCTCTTTTATGTAAGTCTGTATTGGGTTTTAATGGCAAGCTTTTGGTAACAGGGGTCTGCAGGGGTGGCCTCTGTGAGCAGAGCCCAGCAGCTGCCCCAGGTCAGATCAGAGCCAGCTCCAGCTGGCTCCAAAAGAGACCTGTTGCTGGCCAGAGCTGAGCAAATGAGCGATGCTGGTAGAGCAGATTGAAGAAAGGGGAAAAATCTGCTGCAAAACAGCAGCTGGACCCATGTTGGAGCAGTTTGCTCTTGTAGGATGGACCCCATGGTATGGAGACATGTGGGAGTAGTTCTTGAAGAGCTGCTGCCTGTGGGCAGTCCCCGCAGGCTCAGTTCAGGAAGGACAGCATCCCATGGGAGGGACCCCATGGGGAGCAGGGACAGAGAGTGACCATGAAGGAGTGGCAGAGACTGACTGCAGCACCCATTCCCTGTTCCCTTGTGCCACTCAGGGAAACAAGGAGGAACATAGAACAAGTTGGATGAAAGGGAAAGTGGTTTTAGTTTAGTTTTCACTTCTGTAGCTGGTTAGTAATAGGTAATAAATTTCTTCATTCTCCCTATGCCTGTCCTTATCCTAACCCTTGAACCCTTTTCATCATATTTGCTCCCTTTTTGCTTTGAGTGAGAGAACAGTTGTGGTGGAGTTCAGCTGCCTAGATGGGTAAAACCACCACAAAGTCACATGTTCTTTTTCAAATAGATATATAATTTTTCTGTAAATGCTAAGGGAACATTGGTCTTCATAATCAAATAAAAAATATATTATTTAATTTCAGGTCCAAAGTTGCAGAACAGAAAGTAACAAGTGAGGTGAAGAAGATGGGGGATGGTGGAATAAAGAAACAAAAGTGTTTTTTGAAAACACAAACTGTGTGTCACTTGACTAAAGCAGGAAGTGACAATCAACTATATTTTATTGAATATATATGGAAATGAGCTAACTTATAAATGCTGTGTTCACATAGCCCCAAGTCAATGAATGACTCAGTGTCAAAGACTTTGTTTTTCATTTCAGAAAATGATGTCTCAGACACAGGCTAATTCTTGGAGGCAGCCATTCATCTAAATAGAATTTGTACATAAAATGAATGTCTTTTAGTCCATAATAAGAAAGAAAAATAGAAGTGCGTGAGCATACCAGATTTCTTCTCCTTTCTTGAATAAAGAATAAAAATAAATTAATGAATAAAAAACTTTTTCTTTGAATTGCCTTTATTAATTGTCTATGGAATTAAGTGCACTGTCAAACTTCTTGTCCTGACTGCTCAAAATATTATTTGGTCAAGTTGGCAGCTATTATAAAAGCTTTCACTTGAGTCCAAATCGTCTTTTCATTGCTGCTGAAGTGCCTCAGTGAATATGAAACAAAAGTGAATGTGTTGCATTTTATAACTATTAATGAGCCTTCTTTCTAGATATATAAACTGTCAAAAATGGTAAAACATTATACAAAATCTCTGCCTATTTAATATTTCCTAACATTGCCAGATCTCATCATTTTTTTTGACAATCATTCATGTTATGTCAGTTTTAATGCTTTTGAACATGGTAAAGGATTTCCCTTGGCTTTAACCTACTTTTACTATTTATATGTAGTAAATTTCCTTTAAAGTAAAGGAAAACACCTTTTTTTTCAAATGTTTTGTAACCTATTTTTATTTTTTTTCAGATACATGTTACATTTTATTCAACTTACTTCTTCAGTAATTTACTTTTGAAAAACTTGAATGAATTAATTTGTAGCTGTTAGATTTATATAAATAGAATCTAAATTAGTTTGTGCAAAAGGCAGACCAAGTCCCAATTCCAGAAATTTTGTGAAAATGTCCTTATATTATAGTACTTAAGACCTACCTAAGTGCTATTAATTCCAGTTCACCCTGGTTTATATGAGAATTTAGCTCAAGTTTAGCTTAAGCTTCACAGTTCAAAAATCATGATCTAAAAATGTGGCAAAACAAGCCACCAACATTTGCATTTTTTGTTGTTGTTTGTTTTTTTTTTTTCTTCTGTTTTTATATACTCTGATAATATTTTCAGATTTTTAACACAGCCATTAAGACTAGCAATATGTTTAGCAATTAAGCAAGCATAACTCTTCTGGAAGCTAGTTCTTTAAGAAAAGCACACCAGAGGATACACAAAAAGTTACAGATGCTCTCAATGTATCTTGAACAAACTACTTAATGTTGAATTATGGATTATATCTAATAGCAAAATGAGTAAGCAAGTGTTTTAACAGACTTCTTATGCCAGGCTAGCTTTTTCCCCAGGCTTCTGTTTGGCTGGATATGAATCAGCTCTGGTCCAGGAACTACATAACTATGTCTGTGTGTTGCTAATTTGCTCTGCTATGTCTCACTTACTGTCTCCCTGGCCTGGGGGTCTGGTGGGTCTGCCCCTTCTCTAAAATGCCATAACTGAAGGTTTTTATGTTCAGCACACTTAATCTGAATATTTTGGTAATTCACATTTATTTTCCATTATTTTAAAGCTGTTCTGGCTCTCATTAAAACATGTAGCCTATGTTGCAGTTGTTTTTTTTTCAACAGTGACTGTTTTGAATTGGCTTCTTTTTCATTACAGTGGGTAACAAATCACTGTGCTGAGGAATCTCACTAACTGTTAATGTTTTGTAAATACATGGTCATTATATTGCAGCATGTTACTTTAAAAATAGCTCTTTTCATATTATTCTTATAGTACAAAAGGGAGAATAAAAGGTAATTATGTGATGCTTCACAAATCTATATTTAAAGTGATTAAAAATTGGGATAATGTTTTCCATTTTGAGTCTTCTTAGTAATGACAATTGATAATGAAAATACACAAAGAAATGGAATTATGTATTCTGCATTATTTTGCATATCCTGTTTTTTGTTTTTTGTTTTTTTTTTTGTTTGTTTGTTTGTTTGTTTTTCCCAGATGTCTAAATAATAGCTTATTTTTTTGAATAGCATTTTTTTTCATGTTTGTTTCTCTTTGTTTTGTGGTTAATTAATTTTATAGTGATAAAAGAAGCTTAGGAATCTTGATTTACAAGTGTTAAGCTAGAACTTTTATTTCTCACAGTTCTGATTCTTCCATGATTAGGGTCTATTAGTGTTGCCAAAGACTTAAAAGTGCTTGTGAGGCTGTGGCTTACTTTCAATTAAAGCAAAAGCTGTGGCAAGTATTAGTAAGAATGAATAAAAACAATTAAGTTATTCCACTAGCATAGGCTATAACCCTATTGCTACTGTGTGTTGGTTAGTGTGTGTCTTCAGGGCTGTGCACATCAGCTAAGCATTTAAGTCAGATGTTAGCAAAGGGCTCCTGCCAGTTCTCTGTGTCAGTACTGCCTGAGGGTGGGATTTGTTTCACCTAACTCCAACTGTCAGAAAATCAGGTGTCTAAAAAATATCAGTCACCTATTGTGGCACAAATGAGATAAATTCACATGTGTAGAGATTTATCAGCAGGTCCATAGCTGGCGGCATACATTGACAGTTGAAGTTAGATTTAGGGGGGAGGGAAATATAAACAAATGAGAGACAGAAAAGGGAAAGGAAAAATCATCCCCAATGGGCATAAGGGGAGAAAACTGACAAAGTCCGCAGCTGAGCACCCCATGGTCCCAGCTCAACTCTCATCAGAGAAGGTATTTCCCGCTACACACACACAAATTCCTCTAGTAACTATCTTCCTTCAAGACCTCCTCAAACATCAAGTTGTTTGTAGGCATAGAATCATAGAATCATCTAGGTTGGAAAATACTTTCAAGAACACCAATCCTAAGCATGAGATTCGGCCTACTAAGTCTCATCACTAAACCATGTTCCTTAGTGCCACACCCAAACAGGGACTCCATCACTTCCCTGGGCAGTCTGTTCTAATGCCTAACCACCATCTCCATGAAGAAATTCTTCCTATTATCTAATCTAAACCTCCTCTGGTGCAACTTGAGTCCTAGTCTTCGTGTCCTGTCACTTGTCATCTGAGAAAAGAAACCAACCTCATCTTAACCTCCTTTCAGGTAGTTCTAGAGATTGATGAGGTCTCTCCTCAGCATTCTCAGGCTGAACAGCCCCAATTTCCTCAGTCAGTCCTTGTAAGTCTTATTTTCTAGTCCCTTCACCAGCTTTGTTGCTCTATCTCTGCATATACTCAAGCAACTCAACATCCTTCTTGTAATGAGTGGCCCCAAACTGAACACAATAGTCAAGGTGGTCTCACCAGTGCTGAGCAAAGAGGGACAACCAATTCCTTAGTCCTGCTTGCCACACTATTTCTGATACAGGCCAGGATACCATTGGCCTTCTTGGCCAC
Source organism: Anas platyrhynchos (assembly GCF_047663525.1). Classification (NCBI taxonomy): domain Eukaryota; kingdom Metazoa; phylum Chordata; class Aves; order Anseriformes; family Anatidae; genus Anas; species Anas platyrhynchos. The sequence goes on from NC_092589.1 coordinate 70,825,314, forward strand.
TTGGGCACATTGCTGGCTCATATTCAGCCAGCTGTTGACTAACAGTCCCAGGTCTTTTTCTGCCAGGCAACTTTCCAGCCACTCTTCCTCCAGTCTATACAGCTGCATGGGTTTGTTATCACTCAGGTACAGGACCTGGGTCATAAACTTTGCCGAATGTCATGCAAACGATATGATGTTGCTAGCACTGACAGAAACACGCCTGAGGGACAAGGGGTATGCTCTAGTTAAGCTGTGTTTCATGTGTGTGCATACATGTTACTGTGTGCACTGAGTAACAAAAAGGTATGTTGAAGAAGGGTGATTCTCACACTGGTGGAGGTTGTTTCCCACAAGAACACACAGTAACAATTTGTGAGCTTACAGATGCAAAGATATGAGAAAAAATTGTGGGACAATACTGTCACAAGGCTTTGGAAAATCACTGCCATGGGACTTATGTGAGAGAGCTATGAGTGAAAGGCTGACTTCAGAGTTGCAAAACAAAACAAAACAAACAAACAAGCAAACAAAAAACATTGGCAATAGAAAACCCAAAGGTACTGTGTTGCACTAAATAGGGAAGGGATGGTCACCCCAAGGGAGCTGCCTGTTTCCACTGGCTGCAGACAGACTCACATTACCTACCTGAAGTTTGTTGCTTAGCATTTTTTACTGAAAGTTGAATTCTATTCCATATACACCTGACAGAATGGCTCTTTTAATGTAAAATTCTGTTATATATCTGACTTCAGGAATCCTCTTAGGTCATTCTACTGGTAATACTATATATATTTTTTGTTGATGATGGTATGCTTATAGCTCTCTTTAACTTAGCAGCTTTCAGTAGAATACTTTTATTTATATCAAAATGACATATTGTGTAAGGAATTGATACTCTTCTAAAATAATCTGAGTAGATGGCCTCGTACACACACCAGCTGTAGCACTTCAACTCTGTCTGGAAGCCAAAAAAGGCCTGTGTGCAATAACTTAAAATGATGCTTAAATATTTCAGAAGCTCATGTTGTTATGTCATCAGTTATATCTTACTTATCCATGCTTATTCCCGTAGTTTTTAACGAACTGCTTATAGTGGTAGTATTTCACTCCCATTAGCAGCAGCAGAGGTAAAAACAGTTTAAGCGGAAGGAACCCCTTCCATCATAGAAATAGTTACACAGGCACAATATGTCATGTAGAGCAGGGCTAAGAAACCATTGAAGGATGATTTACTGACTAAAGCACTGTGTTGTTGTTTGTGTTTTTGTTTTATTTTGTTTTGTTTTCTGCCTTCCACCGCCTGCTGTACCCAGTTTTTGACTTGGATTCTTCCTTTGACAGAGCATCACTCATGCAGATCACTGTCCTTTTACAGTTATTTTGATATATTTCCTTTGTGTGACTGTGTCCCTGAAGATCAGGCCCTTCACCCAAGTCTACAAGGTTGAAGAGCTGCCTGCTGTTCCAGCTATGATCTCTAGTTCAGAAGTGAAAGGAACAGCAGAAATAAAACTAGTCCCTGGACTTTTTAACATGCAGTACCTCCAGTGCAGTGAACCGGCTTATCTGACCCCATCTCTTGTACTACTCATCTCTGTTTCAAGCAGATACTGTCATCTTTCGGTGGGTGCTACATTAAGCTGAAGTTCTCTCTGCACCATCACACGCCTACAAACACATGAATGCCACCACAAACTGCAACTTCCATGAAAGAAGCTCTAACTGTCAGACTGATAATCAGTAATTGACATACCTATAATTTTTATGATTTGGTGGCAACTTCTGCTTTCAAGGATTAAAGATATTCACTATTTCTATCAGCAGTAAGACATGTGCCTGATGATAAAGTATAGTAGTAGCAATAGCAATAGCAATAACTAGTAATGGTAATGGTAATGGTAATGGTAATAGTAATAGTAATAGTAATAGTAATAGTAATAGTAATAGTAATAGCAATAGCAATAGCAATAGCAATAGCAATAGCAATAATGGTAGAAATAACAAAAGAATGTATAAAACAAATGATGCACAATACAATTGCTCACCACCTGCTGACAGATGCCCAGCCATTACTAAACAGGCAAATGTGTTGCCCCGGCAAACTCCCCCCAGTTTTGTTGTTCAGCATGATGCCATATGGTATGGGACATCCCTTCGGCCAGTTTGGGCCAGCTGTCTTGGCTCTGTCCCCACCTTGCTTCTTGTGTACCCCCAGGCTCCTTGCTGGCAGGCCAACATAAGATGAAAAGTCCTTGACTTTTTTTTAGTGCTTTCAGTGTAAGCACTACACTGCAACAGCTAATACATCCTTATGCTACCAACATTATTCTCTTCCTAAATCCAAAACACAGCACCATACTAGGAAGAAAATCAACTCTACCCCTGCTGAAACCAGGACAGCTGGTTTGTTTGAAATGTGTATACGGTGTCTTTTCCAGTCAGGTAGTAGCACTTTTTGTCAAATAGTTATCAGTTTTTCAGGTATAAAACTTTAACAGAGTAATGTTGGTTTTTTTTTGACAGCTTAACTAGGAAAGAAAGCATCAAGCATCGGCACTCAGATAATGACACTTGCAGGGATGTTTTTACTGCACTAGATGCCAATTAAATTACTGATTTCATAATTATAAATCAGCATGTTGCAGTGGATAATTAATGTTGTCACACTCGAGCTGAAAAAGTTTATATAAGCATAAGCTTTTCTTCTGTTGATTTGCTAATTCAGGAACCAGAAAATATTGCATATCATCTTTTAATATTTGAATACATATCTTTTAGGATTCCTGTTCCTGCCTGCAGCACACTCTGGCATTTAATGGCTCAAGTTAATGAGTGTGGACAGTGTTCAGAAGGGACATAAGGATCTCTGGAGAGAATAGTGTTCATATAAAATTAAGACTAGATTTGAGTGGGGAGAAAAAAAAAAAAAAGGAAAAGAAAAGAAAACTAACAAACAAACAAAACCACTTTACAATAATTGCCAAATTTATTGTTTTTTTTTTCCAATAAGAAAACCTGTTGGAAGGAAAAGCAGTTGGCAATAGCAAAGACAGAAAGTTTTATCTGTTAATGTGGAATGGTTCTAAATTATATATGAGATGGTGGAGAGGAAGTCCTGCAATAAGGACTTATAGGCCTTAGCCCTAGAACAATGAAGTATAATGTCCTCAATTTTCTCAGCTAATTGAACATAGTTGTGGCCAAGCTGATGGTTTTCCATTGATAAGTCACACTAATAAATCTACACAGATCTTGATCAAAGAATACAGGGTAAACTTAAACTATACAGTAAAACACTATTGTCCATCTTCAAGCAGATAATAGGGTCTGATAATATATATATATATATATATTTTTTTATTTTTTTTTTTGAAACAAAAAAGCAGTGGTTAACCACTCATCAGCACAATGCTTCTAGTTGTAACCACAGATGTGTTCTATTGATTTGGTTTAGGAAGTGGGAGGCCAAATCTCAAGGCCTTTCCTGTCATCAGGGAGTTTAAAATCACAGCTGACCCCACCAGAACAACACTGACTAATGGATTTTCTTCCAACTCTCTCTTGAAATTGGGCCAGTATGAAACTAGGAATGCAAAAGTGGTGAGCCTAGGAAAACAACTTCAAGGCACTATTTCTGCTTTACAAGTGAAGATACTCAATTTGTATTAGCTAGATATGGGGTTCCAGCCTCTTTGAACTGTTTATGCCCCTTTCATTCAATATTGCTGTATTGAAAATATGCTATAATTGCTCTGTCATTATTAGGAACGAACCATACATGGCCCCGTCCAAAACTGCACTTTCTAGATTACTATGGGATCAGGCACGCATGAGATCAAGATATAATCAGAAGTTTCCTTAGCCACCATTTGTCTTCACCATCTACTGTTTCTAAGGCAGTAGAACAGTAGAACCCTGCAGCACACTTACCAATATTCCTCAATATTGCTTTATTTTCCTAGCCTTTTTTGTTTGTTTGTTTCCTTTCTTTACCAAATTACTGAATTCTGTTCATAAAGTAGAACCCCACTCTTGACTGCTACACTGCTTCCTGAACCTTTGAAACATTAGTTTTTAAATCATGGAACACATGTAATCCACAACTTTTGCTATTTAAGACTGAGCATATTTTTGGTTATTGGGACAAAAGCAATATTCTCTTTATAAATATGCATATATACCCAAAGTTAATCAGTTCACTGTTCTGGAATTAGCTGACTTGTTTGCCTTGGTGTGTCGCCAATTAACAGAAACCCAGGGATACTGTCAGCTGACAGCTGGAAAGAGATCCCCAGCTCTGCAGCATACTGTTCGCTGTGTTAAACAAAACCCTGAGCTGATGGTATTAATGCTTTAAAATTACTTATTAGAATTTTCATCAGCAATCTGTCTGCTACTTTTTAATGAGCAGAACACACTGATAGAACCCTGGAAGAAGCTGTTCTCAAAATCACACTTATTTTAGTGCCTGAAATGCAGCTCTTGAGTTGGTATAACTAAAAGGACTTGGTAACGAGAAAAACAAAGGTAGAGAAAACACAATAGATAAACAGAATGGAATGGCAGGGGGAAGGGGAGAAGGAAGGTTTTTTGCTGTCCAGTAAGTTGTATAATTCAGACTGTTTTATGAATAAGAACAACTTCAGAGTTTTAAGTTAAAAGGGTTTGTTCACAGCAATATAGTTTTAAAAGAAAAATATGTACTTTAAGAATTAAATGTTTATTATTACTTAATAAGGTTATATTTTTGAGGTCTAAAAGTGGATTCAAATATTTTCTTCAATAAAGAGCTGTGAATGGTTGACTTCTTCTGATATAACATATACATACATAAATAGTTTACTAACATAACAGGTGTGATATAGAAACACAGATTGTTTCTGTTAAGATTTAGAATAAACCAGAGTTATTTTCCAAATGTGTTTATGCTTGCAGGGCTGGATAAATAAAACAAAATCATCTTTTAGGATCAGAAAGTTAAGCCCTACAAGAATGAACAACACTGAAGAGATGTTATTTATTTCCCATCCTTAACTTTATTCTTCTCAAGAGAAGATATATTCTATAGAATATATCAACTATGTATCTTTATATGTACTTATATAGAGAGAATATACTTCTTCTTGTGTATCTTATATAAGCCATAAAAGTAACCCTAATGTTGAATGCTCCCACAGTCACTGCCATGGCTTGGAAAGAACAGCCAGTCAGAACCTATGGCTCAGGATGTACCTGAAGTTATAAATAAGAGTTCTGTTAGAATTATACATGAACAATTCAAGATTAGTATTGATCTATTTTTGCATTATTTACAGTTGCCCTTGAGTCTGTGTGCACAGTTTTAATGGAGCTTAGCTGTGTTAGGATTCAAGCTAAATACCACATTAGGAGCCCCCCCAGGGAGAAAAGCTTTTTGAGTACAGTAATAATGGAAAACACATATCTGTGGAGTGCTAAAGACAACCATATAACCCCCTGTGTTGGATGCTACATGGATTAATGCAGCTGTGTAAAGTAATAGATATTTGTTGATAAAATAGGAGTAGTATGTGTAGTTAATGACCTAAAATTAAAAATGTCTTGCTTTGTCTATAGAAGTTGAATCACTGAATTAAACATTAGGAGACTAAAACAGAAGTGAAGGAAAAATTTTTTTTTGGAGATTTGTGGAGATTTGAAAAAGAAAACAGTGACCTTGCATGTTTCACAAGCTTAAAGAGGCTCCTGCTGGCAGCATGCTGTTGAAGGGCAGATAACAATCCCACTGTTATCACCAGGGATTGCAATCACTGTCACAGAGCTTGTCATGTGCTGTCTGCAGGAATGGCAGTAGACAAAAGTGCAGATTTGAAATCAGCATTATCTGTCAAGAAAGAGATTTCTTCGTGAGTTGGAGTGTTTTGAAACACACATCCTGCATTTGTGTTTTGGCAGTTTGAGCTGATCCATGAGCGGAACTGCTATGTCAGCACTTTCCCTGAAAAAGTTGCACAAAGCCTGTTACATAGAATCAGGAAAGATGTGTATAACCTATGAAAGGAGGAAGTGAACAAGTATGGGGGTGCATCCACAGAGAAAGTAGTGTCATGTGTGCAGCAGCAGTTTAAGATGTACTCTTGCATTTTGGCAAGACAAGTCAGCCAGTCTTTTTGATGGGATAACTGGAGATGTGGTATTGGCACCTTACCATTTTCCAGGTATACTCTGCTTTTTCAATATGCGACTGCGAGGGTATCAGTCAGCAGAGTAATCTGATTCTACCATAAGATCTTTTCCCTTGTGTGGGACAGTTTACTAAAGGTATGATAGCTTTAAGGAACAGTATCTGTGTAACTAAAAGCAGCTCCAGCTTCCTGGGGAATCTAATACCCTGAGTTACAAATACAAGAAAAAGACAAGTTCATTACTAGGTAATGAACTATGCAGAGGACTTTCTAGTGTGGGATTTGTTTAATAATGGGTTGCTACTGAACAGATGTGTAATATATCTATTTTTATAGAATCATCATAACTGAAAAGCAAACAGAAGAAGCTGAACACAAGGTATTTTACTTGGTACCATAACATGGTTGTTATGAGTGTTGTATAATGGCACGTGTTATGAGTGTTGTATAAAGGTCACGAAAGACTAACATTGTTCCATCACTGTTGACCCTGCATTGTAAGTCAGGCGAGCTGAGACAGTTTGTTGCTGACCAGTTCTTCTACAAGGCAGTAAAGTAAAGTGTCAGATTGCAGGGAATGGGTGCTGCAAGTCAGTATTCAATAATGGCACCTCAAACATATTTACCTTTTTTTTTTTTTTTTTTTTTTTTCTCACAGTCTTCCTCTCCCTCTCCTTGGAAAGACATCTGTAAAATCTGTGCTTACTATTAGTTTCTTCTAAGACCACCTTAGTTCTTTCATCCTTTGTGAACACAATGGAAATTCTGTGCAGGATAATGCTGCCAAAAAGGGAGTTTTAGATGATGTGTACTGTGTCTGAAATGATATTTCTTCTGTCTCCTGGAAATGGTCCTTTGCTTCCCACAACACCTCACAACTCCCAGAGTACATGTTCACCATCAACATTCATTTTTATGTTCTCTGAATGTGATATGGAACTCAGCTGACGTTCAGCCTTCCCCCACTAAACCAAGGATCCACTTTGTCAAGAAATCTAGCTGGACATGGTGGTAAAATGTGAAATGTGAAATAAGCATTTCTAAATAGGAAGACCAAAAAAAAAAAAAAAAAGTGCCAGAAATAATTGTTAAAAATTGTTAAATTCCTTTTAACATCTCAACATATGCAGATATCACTTTCATTTTCTGATTTCTTTTTCCAACCTCAATGCATTTTTCTAACATCTGTTTTTATTGGTCACATCTTGTTGTATTCCTTTCTCATTTTTCCTCAGTGCTCTCTTCCTTGTAGGTTCACTGTAGTTACTGTGTTTTGCATACATCCATACCAAGTGCAGAAACTTGTTATCAATGTTGTCCAAAGATTGTACTCTCATAGTTTATACTTTGTCTCTAAATATTTCTTTCACCAGTAGGCAGTACTGAGGATCTAGTCTTTTTCTGTACAGTTTTCCCATTTAACCCATTCCCTATTTAACCTATTTCATATTTCTGGTGCTTTTAGTAGGAAGATTTTTACATATATTCTGAAAACGAATACCACAGATCTGGTGTTCTGGGAGAACACACAATTACTAATCAACAGTTCAAGAGTAATTTTAGTATTAATTTACATCTAAGCAGAAACAATAAATTCTTGCACTGAATTAAGTTTTCTCTGGGATACAAAACACCCAAAAAGTGTACTTCACAGCTGACATTTCATGCCATAATTATTATTTTGTAAATATACAGTAACACTTGTCAAGTATTACATAGGAAGACATTAGGAACCTTAAACACGTGTAATTGCTATCATCAGATATCACCAACAACTTTGACTAAGATCGGTTTTTAAATTGATCCTTAGCTCTCTAAGCCCGAAGTCTGACAAAGCAGTTCAGTTCAGGGAGATGCCCTGTTTAGAAAATATCTTTCATAAGATGATTGACTGTCATCACAGATTTTGAGGTTTTGCACTTATGATATTCCAAGCTCTACAGAAATTCTTTTAAGAATTCATCTTAGTATGTTTTCAGATTGTGCTGGAAAGCTACAATGTTACCTTCTGTCTTTAAAAAACATCAGGTAACAGATTTGTTTCAACAAATTTTTAATAAGGTGGTGCTAGGACAAGAGAAAGAAGTAGTTGCCTACCAACTGATCTCATAAGTCTGTGTTCACTGTTTAACTACTTGCTTTGTAGAGCTAAACCAGACCTTGCAAAAAATCCCAGAAGATCCATGAAAAAAAAAAAAAAAAAACTGATATATTTTGAGTTATATGTGTATATTATTTACTACCATAAAGTTTCTGCACTTTTCATAATAAAATAGATCCTAGTTTATTAAAAGAAAAAAAAAAAAATCAATAATGAATTTTTTTTTTCATTACTTAGTTTTATCATTTAGTTCTGTCCTGTATGCAAGTGTCATATTAGACAAGCCAAACCTTCAAATAATCATGTTTCTAGAATGTTTCTACCAGCTGGTCTCAGAACTGAGGTTTCACTTGGGAAAATGTGAAAGAAATCCTAGGGGTCCTTCATGCAGTTACAGATGCACCTGCTGGATCACTCAAGCTCACACAGCCCATGGACTGTATGTGTGTGTTGCCATGCAGCTCTGTTTTATACCACCCAGCCTCTTTGGAAACCTTATTTCCTTTTTGATAATATGGATGAAAGAGTTCCCCATTTGTTGCAGCTTTACTGGTGGGCAAAGTAGAAGATCAGTACGCAGCAAAGAATTTAGCTGATTTATCTGTACAAGCTTCATTTCACTATAGTAAGCCTGATATACTGTATTTCTAGATCCTACCTATTCCAGCCAAAAGTGTCCTTTTTCTTACTGATGAGAAAAAATAAAATAAATAGAATATTGTTTCTTTAGTTTTTATCTGTCTTCTGAAGATATGAAAGCATGTTCAGAGAATATAACAAAAAGGTAAATAAAATGTGAGCAATATTATGGAACTATCACACACACACTAAAAAAAGTTAGGAACAAATCACTGATTTCTAATCTTTAAATCCAATCAATTCAGCAACAGTATTGAAGGAAACATGGTTTAGTTGTTTTTTGTGTTGGTTTTTTTTTTGGTCTTAATATTTTCTCCAAGACTTTTAGTAATCCTGAAGGAAAAGAGTACAATTATTGTTCTTTTGAGGACAGGTACAATAGGACACGAAAACAAAATAAAATAAAACAAAACAAGTTTTCTATATTATATGATATTATTCTGACAGGAAAAAAAAAAAAAGTGTTAAAAGAAGTTAAATAGATTTAAGAAAAAAAAAATCACGATTGACTACTTAGAAACTCTTGTATTACTTGTTACAGGGACTTTTTTATGATGATTCATAGCTTTGACAATTCAGCCTATTGATATCAAAACCACTTTGTGCAAGTGCTGTGTGTTCCTTTGTTCCTCTGACGATATGCAAAACCTTTCTTATACCACTCAGGATGTTCTACTTTTTGAACTTTGAAATTTCTAGCTTCAGTCACATATTTAATCCCTACATTTTATAAAACAACAATGTTTTAGGGTTGTTTTCTGCTGTTCCAGACAACACTAGCATAAGTAATGACAATATCTT